>NW_008240228.1:4729922-4739265 GCF_000691975.1 Corvus brachyrhynchos
GCAGGATGTCTTTCCTCAGCACTTTGCCTCCTCTGCACTCTTTATCAGAAATAGCTTGTGAACAATGGAAAGATCTTTTCTTTCTTCCCCCCTGCTTGGATTCAGCAAATATATTCATAAGAGGAGCCATTAAAAATGTTCATCTTGAGCATTCTTTACTGATGTAATTTCAGCAGAACTGACTGTGAGGAAGTCACTGTTGGCATTTTGCCCCTGACATGGCAGATCCTGCTCAGAACCCTCATCCTGTGAAAACTTCTGTTTGCATTCCCAAGCATGTGGAGCAGTCCCTGAGAGCAGAGCAGGACACAGCTCAGAAACACTTGATAAACTTCACCGTCTGTTTCTTAAGTGGTTTTAAATAATCAACCTCCTTTTTAATGCTGCTCTTCCTAAAGTCGGTGTAATTTCAGTGCTGATCTTCAAACCCCTTTGTCTAATCCGCTGTGTAATCTTTCCCATAACAAACCTAAAAAAGATCCTTGTACTCCCTGGTGGGCAGTTATCAGTGTATTCCCCATCGCCCTCACACATCAGCAAAGCTTTATCCCATCATCGGTTTGATTTTGAAAGCATTGAGGTAAATCTCAGGTGGCATCCTACACTCAGTGGGTGTGTCACTGATGAAATGACCCAGCCAGCTGGACAGGTTTATGTACAATTTACTGGAAATGTATTAAATGTGTCTCGGGAAATGATTCTTTAAAACGTTCTCACTGCCAGTGCAAGAAAGATTAAGACCTTGGCATGAAACAGGGAAAAAAATTAAATAATTTTCAGAAGCTTGATGTAAAATAATGATACTAAATGTAACTTAGAGTCACCAAAGGATGAGCATCTAGGCTGAATTCCTACTCCACCCTTGAGTAATTCCCATAATAATTCAGGGGTCTCTGAAACTTGCAGGCTGAATTTGAGCCCTGGCACAAGCACAGCGAGTCCTGCTTTAATCCCTCTCAGCCAGTTTGCTCAGACAAATGCAGGATTACATCGGCAAAACCAGGACTTGCAGGTGGGCAAGCTCTTTGGACAATAAACACTGTTGTTTTCATGTAATTGTTTTCGATATTCCCATTCCTCTTCTTATATTCCTTGGCTTAAATATTGTGAGGGCAGCACTTAGGCTGCCTCCCAGATCTTGTTTGTGCTTGAATTTCCTAAGCCACTCAAGAGGACTTTACAATCTCCTTGCTTAACATGTGGTTAGCTTTAGATGTCACTGCATACAGACTTTTTTTTTATTATCATTTATGCCTTTTGTATCCACCTGTACTTCAGTGTGACTGCCTTGTTTGGTTGCATGGAGCACCAAAGGAGAGCGTGGCTGGAGTTTTCTGTGGCATGAAGTGGGTAGCAATGGGGCTTGCCTGGCTTTTGAAGTGCCTCCAGGGCTGTTGGCATAGAGTGATCAGAATAAATGCAAAAGGTGGGTATGATGCCTCTCTGCCCCCAAACAGTGGAGTTACAATGGGTGGGAACTGGCAGTGGGTGCCACAGGCTGCCCAAGATGCCAAGGGGATGGCAGCCAAGGGGCTTGGAGCACCTTCCAGTTTCAGCATCTAAAATGATGCCGGGATAAACTGCTTTCTGCAGTATCCTTGAACATTTGCTCTCCGCAGCAAATAAAGGCTTTAAGTCCTTCCTCCTCTTCCAAATACACAATTTAGAAATAAAAGGTAATAACTGACGATACACAAACACTGAAATTTCCATTCTTCACAGATTAAATGATCCTTGCTGCAGATCATGAAAAGAGCCATTAGTGAGAGAGAGAGGGGGGTGGGGGGACACTTTGTGTAGCAACAAGCAGTATATTCTGTGCTTTAATAAGAGGGAAGCTGATGGAGAACTGCAGCATTTAAAATCACAGTGAACACAGCAGGCTGATTTTTGCCAGAGCAGGATGAGTGCAGGGGAATAGAGGAGGGTGAGACGAGGAGCAGAGCTGGCAGTGACCAGGTGCCCTCCTTAAGAGTTTCACAAGTTTGTAATTTCAGAGGGTTTTTTTTTTTTTAAGAGCATTTTAGCCCTCCCAGACAGGTTCTTGGGCTTCCTCTTCTCATCAATTCAGGCGCATTTTGAAGAAAATATTTCAACTCCTGTTCAAGTCAATAGTGATTGTTGTTTAGTATTGGATTATATAAAGCTATTTCATAGGGTAATGGAACTAAAAAGAGTAGTTAGGAGGTCTTTACAGCAGGCAAAGAGTTAATGGCTTCAAGTTGAGATAGAATAATTACTGCCTGGACTGATTTACTGTTTTATTTCTATGATGTTTGAAAATCTAATAAATCATTTTACTTTTATCTTGATAGATAATACTTTCATTAGGAAAATTAGAGGGTTCATTATAATGTTTATCATGAGCTGGAAGGTTTTTTCCTTTTTTTTTTTTTTTTTTGGTTTTAGGATTCCACAGTTCACTTTTGCCAGGTTTTCATTTTCTTTATCAAGTTTTCATTTTCATTGTCATTCCTAAGTGAATGCAGCAGCAGAGTAGTGGGCTGGATCAGACCTGGAGCCTACTTTGGAGGTGCCACCCACACTATTTACCTTGACTTCCTGGGGAGCTGTAGATGTTTTGGAAAGTCAGGCTGGAAGCTCTTTAGACTCTTAGATGCACAGATACGGAGACTGGAGGGGATTGTAAAGATCCTTTACTCTCAGTTTCTGGAAAATTCAGACTAAAATGCCCTTCCCCAGAGCAGGTGAGACCCCTTTATTCCTGCCAATGCAGTGCTGACCACTTGCTTGATAAACTCCACTTTGGCTTGAATGTGCAATTTTTTAACCTTTCCTCTTGTGTTGGTTTTTGCTAAAAAAACCCGGCAGTGATGGTGTGGGCTGGGGCTTGTGCTCACTCTTGGCCCAGCCTTGCTGTGGGTTAATAACCTCTTGGCTGCCATCTGGTTTGATGGTTTCCCATTAATATGGATTTATGGGGTGGGCACCAGGGCCAAAGGAGCTCCTCACCTGCAGCAGGGCAATCTAACACCCATTCCTGTTCCCTGCAGTAAAATCCTTCACTGCTACTTTGAGTGCAGAGTTTCCCTGCATCCAGCCACAAGGAATGTCACAAGGCACTGTCTGACTCCAGCGTAGTGTTTTGCAAGCCCATTTCAGTCCTCATTGCTAATTATGTTTGTTTGAAAATGCTTAAAGTGGTTGTAAAAAAACTCCAAAACACAACAAAAAAATGGTATCTTAATCTGGAAGATGCTTCCTTACCCATACAACATCTGTAAGCTCTACATACTCACTACTTAGGCTGATTGCTTCCACAATTAATGTGCTTTGGGTTTGTGATTCTGTAATCATCCATTGCATTGCAAAATGCACAGCATATATTAAAAAGTGTCTATAATATGTTTTAAAAGGAATTCTTAACTAAGCTCTGACCTCGACACACTCTGAAGGTGAAGAGGATCAATCATAGATAAAAGGAGGGGAGCTCTCGGAGGACATGCGTACCTAAGACTTTCTCTAGGTGCTGTTCTGGATCTGTATTTATTGGTATTTATCTTTGAAAGCTCAGACAAGTAGAGATGCTGTAATTGATTTTATTCGAAAGTGAGAGATGGGGTCAAATGGAAGCTTTTGGGTCTCCTGCTTTTACTTTTCTGCCTATATAGAACGAGGATTTTTACTAGAGGTGCTTAATGACATTCACATTTTTTTCGCCAAGCATGTGAATGGGAGCCTCCAGCAAATCGAACTCCACCTCTCCTAGCTTCAAATGAGCTGGGAAAGATCCTCATCCTGCCAACTCATCCTTAATTGTCCTATATAGTAAGAAGCAATTAAAACTAAAGGCCTGATTCATAAAAAATGTGCTTTGTGTTTGTGTCTGTGTATGTAGGGGCTTTTCCTGCACTCCAGCTAAAAGTGCAAGAGGCACATTAGCTTCCAGTGCACCTTTTTGCAATTTATTCCTTCCCTCGTTTTTTCTGAGTCACAAATGACCTTTTCTCCTGGGTTTCTCTGCACAAGTGAGTGTGAGAGAATCCTAGAATATCCTGGGTTGGAAGGGACTCACAAGGTTCATCCAAGTCTGAGTAGATGGAGGTGTTTGGTGTAAACCTTCTAGACAAAAAGTAAATTTTAGACAAAATGTGAAAATGTCCAAATAGAAGCTAATGGCTGTGAGTCAGCAGTGCTGGCTTCTGTTAGCTGATTGATTTTTAGCAAGCCGCTGGCTTGCTAGACAGGTTGTGAAAGATCTTTGCTGGGTCTGCTGGGTGTGCAAAGCCTGCAATCTCCTTCTCTCTTTTTCTAAAAGAGGAAAAATAAAATAATATTAAATAGTTAATGCACAGAAGAAAAGGAATAGAGGAGAATCATCTGTCTGATGCTGAAGTTCATGCAAAGCCTAAATCTGAGGTTTTTTCCTTATCATCTTTCCAGGTTCTTGTTTAATAACTGGATACCTAAATTAATTGAAATATATGAATGCAATTCCTATAATTCTTTTTTTTCACTTTCTTGTGTTTGTTCCAAGTAATTTTCTTTGGGGGGGGGTCTGGGTTTGGTGGTGGTGGTGGGGGTTTGTGGTTTGTTTCTTATTTTTTGGTTGGTTGGTGTTTTTGGTTTTGTTGTTTGTCTTTTTTTTTTAATTTTTTTGAGTTTGTTTTTTGTTGGGTGGTTGGTTGGTTTTGGGGTTTTTTCTGGTTTTTTTTGGTCTGTAAAGACTTTTGGGATATAATTTATGTGAGTCCCAGCTGCAGAGGGCTGCACAGGACTGCACGGTCTAAAGCTGAATCGTGTTCATTCTGTTGTGAAATACCTGTAACTTTTAGAAAGATCCCCACTGCAAACACCTCAGGGTCAGGTTTTGCTGGAGGTGCTTCCATCCAGTTTGGTTAAAATCATCAGGTTGTTTAAAAATACCCCAAGAAGGCTCCATTTTTTGTTGCTGCTATGCACTGTCTTGGGAGCCAGGCTGCTATGCTTTGTTTTTTGGTTATTCCCAAAATAATCCTGCTCAGGCATGGATCCTGGCTGCTTCCCATCTGCTCCATGGCCGTGGTAAGGCCATAGCCCTCGGTGGTGTTTGGCACCACTGGGAAGGTCTCCACTTGTGCCAAGAAAACAAGGGACTGTGTTTCCAGGTGCGGTGCCAGCCCGGCGCTAACCATACGGTGTTTTCTGCCGAGGGAAAAATTACCCTCTGGGGGAAGGAGAGGTGGCCTCCGGTCCACCTTCAGGATCGGAATCTGATAAACAGTTTCAAATGTCAGTGGCCTGTTGTTGGTAATTAAATCGTAATGACAGATCCGTGCTGATACTATCAAGGTGCTTTTGTCCCGGGAACCCTGCATTAAGAGGAGCCGCAACAGCAGTTTTGCTTGTTCCCTCTTCCTGCTGTTACAGTTAAATAGTTCATGGCCATCAGCTTCCCTAGCATGAATGTCACTGCCCCCTGCGTGGGTTTCATGCACAATCACCAGGAATGTGAGTGTGTCTTAAATATTTGAACGTTCAAATGTTTGTCATCCCCAACTAACCAGCATTCCTGGTTGCACATGCCATAGGCACACATCTGTTTGTGCCTCTTCACGTCCAGACCTGGAGCCTTTAAAATATATATCTGTTAACTTTTGGAGAAGGGAGGAAAATGTCTACAGAAAAGGTAAAGTTCAAAATAAAGGCACTCCGTCAGAGAAATATCAATATGCAGCTGTCAGGAGAACTGACATTCTGAGTCACAAACACACATTTTTGGTTTGGGGGGGTGGTTAACTTCTTCCATTATAAATGATTAAAACCACATGATCCATCATGGAGATAATAATAGCAGTCACCTTCTTAAAAACAACAGCAATTGCTTTACTCCCATATTCTTGTTTGTGCCCTGGAAAGAAAAGAAGCAAAAATGAGAGTGTTTCAGATGTTTTGGTGAGTGAGTGCCTTCAAAGAAGTTTTGGAGCCCTTTTCCATCCTGTTCTGTAGAGGTCAGCAAGTTTGAGAAATTACAGGCACTAAGTGAAAATGAAAACATCAAGAGGCTTGCTGTCTATCACAAGTATCACTAAATCTTTTTGAACAACCCTGGGCAGTGAATTATGGAAGCATGGAATTGACTTACAGTTTATTTCTAGTAACAGTCAGTTACTATGTCAAATCTAAAACCATTCAGAAAAGCCCATAAAAATGTATGACAAACTAACCAGCAACCTCTAGATCTTTTTACATGTGTATGATTTTAGAGAACATCTTCGCTAGTGCTTGTGGAAATGAACAGGCAGGACATTTTCACGAGGCTGTATTTTTTATCTTTTTTTGCCCTCCTCGCTCGTGTTGTTTGGCATCAGAGAAAGCCTCTGGAGTAGCTTTGCTGGAGGAAGACAATATGGTGTGTGGGCAGGGGAATGGCACAGCTCTTGCTCCTGCCTCCCTTGGTGATGATCTTCCCCCCTACCAGTGAATGGTCTCCTAGCAATCTCCCGAACCTTATTTCAAAGGGCCTTGTGAACGTTACCTGGGAACCTTGTAGCAAAGGTGTTGCACCAGCCATGGCTCACCCCAAGGTAAGAGAGGAGGAGAGGTCCTGTGGGATGGATGCTGGCTCAGTGAGGAGCTCACGGACGTGTTGCCCGCGTAAGGCCGTGGGGCTCTCCTGGTACCAGCAAGTTTGCTTCTGCTGTTGGCAGAGAGAAGAGCTAAAACTTTGGGTGTTCATGTGACCTTGTGGCTCTGTGGGGCAGGGGGAAGGGTTTCTCCTGGCTGCTTAAAATGCAAGTTTTTAAGACCACAGGGTGCTGCTTCTAAAAGCTGGCTGGGGTCAGGTTATTGTTGGGCAGCTCAGGGATCTGGGGAACAGAAGGTATTTCAAAACAGCTCCATTGTGTTCCCCCTGCAGTGAGTCCCCACTTCCTATTTCCCCCAGAGGACTCCTGGGAACTGGCACTTCCCTAAATGTGCTGCCAGATCTGAAATGTGTGGTTGGCTGATGTTGTGGCTTTTCAGGAGAGGCCCTTCCAATAATGCTGGAAAATAGCCCCTTAACTGTCCTTGGGTGGGGTCACAATTTTAGGGTGGACAGGACCATTTGGACCTAATTCTCTACCTCTCAGAGATGGGAGTTTGGGGATGGCTTCGTAAAACTAAGTGAAAATAAATTAATTAGAAACTATGAAGCAACTCAAGGCAATAGATAAGTCACTCTCTAGTCACTGTTGTGATGGGCAGACTGGTATCTACCAATTGGGTGGACCTATAAGGACGGTATTTGGCCACTTACTTGTGAGGATTACCCTGAAGAGACCAAACAGGGAGCAGGTCTTTCACACCTGTTTTTTTTTTTGTTTGTTTGTTTTCTTTCTAAGTGGCAGACAGCATTAAAATGTTTAAACATTTGCCACTGGAAGAATGAATGAAAAACATCATGTGTCCGGATAGCCATTTTGCTTTCCTTGTGGTGCTTGGGCTGGGAAAGCATCCAAAACCGAGTTTGTCTTGCAAGAAATGATTTCAACATCAGTCCCCTGGCAATTGTATTTTAAAACTAACACAGCCTAATAAACTTTCACTCATGAAACCATCAAAGTTGTGTTTACTAGCAGAACACTCAGGTCAATAAAAATACTCCACACACTAGGATTTGGGCTTTTATTATTTTGCATTTATTGAGAAACAAATTGCAGAACAAAGTGGGGCCACGAGTAAAATACTCCTATACATTCAGAATATAATACAAAATGTAATTAGGCAGCACACTGTTAAAAGTCAGGATCAAAATCTAACAATATGGTGTCACCAATTGTAAACTTGTAACTGTATAATACATAATTGTCAGCTGTTGAGAAAAGATCTCATTTTGATAACACATATTGAGATTGGAAGCTTGTTTGTTAATGACGGGTCTGAAAAATACTTATGACTCCAGGATGCTTGACAGCTCTAACTGCAACATTGTGCTGCACAGTCAAAGAACAGTGAGTTAGAAGGAACACAAACAAAAAATAAGATCTTTTTAGGGGTAGTGAAACAGGCATATTTATATTTAAAGAATGTATTAAAATCACAGCTATCCTGCTCTAATATTAGAATCAATCAGTAGATTGACTTGTGATTAATTTCTATTAATTTCTATTTTATATGCACAATTTGGCTTTAAAACTGGTTTTTTTTCAGAGTTGTTCATAATATCCCCAGCTTCATCTCTATGCAGAGGGCTGGGGAGAGGGGTGCTCTGCTTCCCTGGATGTGGGCTAGAGCCAAAGCAGCTCTTCCTGCCCACCTTTGCTGGATCTCAACACAACCCAGCCATGAGTTGTTTTCTCTCTGGCTTACTCCTCTCCTTGTGTAAAACAGGAGTCTGGGATTTCAGGATGTCACCTGGTTTCCTTCAGGACGGTCCCCTCCTTTTTTACGGCACCACCATGCGTGCACTCGGGACCTGTTGGCTGCTGGACATGGCTGCAGCCCCCAGCATTCCCTCATGCTGGCTTTCACAGCTCTGTGTGCCTGCTGAAGCCAATATTCAGCACAAAAGAGCAAAGCCGTATAAGTTGCACTAGCAAGTTGCTGCACACCTTTTATTTCTGATCTGTGCTGCTTTTATTTTCTTGGTGAGAGATTAAGAAGATATTGTTAAGGTTGTTCTAGATGCCACAAAAACTCCAGGTAGCATTTTGCTGTGAATTTCAAAATTTTTTGAGTAGTGTTGTGCTGGTAAACTCAGATTTGAACTCCCATGGCATATATTCTGTTCCCTCATTATCCCGTGTGCTCAGGAAGCTCTGCACAACCCGTAGCAACTTGTTTTCTCAGAGGGAGTGATTACATGTGGTAGAGTGGGTTTCTTTTGTGTGTGTGTGTGGCAGTCGTATAAAAGGCAGCCCCTGTTATTTTTCTGAGTATTTGTAGCAGCTGCAAAGGAAATGTCCGTGTTGCTCTATGTTTTAGAAATGAGGTGGAGAGTCTTGGTGCCTCTGGAGACTCTGCTAGCATTGCTGATGTCTTCAGGTGGCACCTGAAGACTGACTGAGCTTGCTGCCCCTGAGGAAGGATGCAGGTAGAAGGCTTTCCTCCCATTCACTCTGCCCCCAAACCCAGAAGGAACAGTGATCAGTTTGGACTTTAGGAAGATAAAAGAAAATGCCCGGGTTTGCATTGCTATTATGCTTCCTGCTGCTAACAAAGACTGCATTTAGTGCTGGTGTCACAACAACCTGCCACGGTGGTTCTGGAAATGTGTTTCCAGGTCACCCTCAGAGCAATGGCTCTAAGCAAAGGCAGGGGAGGCTGAGCTTTGTGCTGTCTGGAAACAGACTGAAATTCCTTTGGTGCCTTCAGGATCACAGTGGCTCTCTGTGCCCCACAGCAAAATCTGTGACCTCAG
>NW_008240228.1:4739310-4743382 GCF_000691975.1 Corvus brachyrhynchos
CCTGCCCATTTCATTAGCAGACTTTTCATGGAAACTTTTGGAAAGGAGGCGTTGCACACTTTTAATTACACAGTTCAGACCACCATCTATTGCTTCCAACATCAAGCACTTTTTTTTCCTTACTCTTTCTAGAGCAAACCTTGATACAAGGCTGAGCTGCATACAGTCCTGTCTGCTTTGTTTTCCTTCCTCAGTGCACGGTGTATTTATCCTGCAAATGTCCATTTTCTTCTACTTTCTCTTTGTTTTCTTTTAAAACACCCATTAGCCATTGATGAGTTGAGGCAATTGCCATAGAAATACTGTGTACCAAAGTCTGCTCAGGCTCAGTGCTTCTTCATTATTATGGTGCAGCAAATTCCCAAATCCTGTTGGCTGCCAGAACCCTGAATGAAGGAGCCTCTGCTCTAAGGAGGCTGACGGGGGCAGTCCTGTTAGCTGGGGTTTGGCACTGCACAGGGGGCTGCACTCCAACGCCCTTAAGAGAGAGAGGTGTGGGAGCATCTTCTAAATTAGGGGGTCAGACTGGGGACCAGAGCCACCAAGGAGCAGCTGCCTGGACACTGCCTTCCCCTCCCCTCCGCCGCTCAGAGCTTTTGTCTTGGAGCCGTAGCTCCGCTCCGCTGCATCTGTGGGACGGCCGGGGACACTGAGGGCTTAATGGGGAGTTGTCAGAAATAATTGTGCTTCTACCTTTTTGTGCTGTCAGAGGGGAAGATGTTAAACTCTCTGTGAAAGCTGGATGTGAACAGGGATGGACAGTGGTCTTTGGACCATTACAACCTACTTCCTCTAATTTTTAAAATTTATATACTTTGTAATGCATTATTAATTTTCTTGTGAGTGATATGACTCTCAAAGCTATCAAGGGACTAATCTATTTTTTACATGGAGTAGAGAAGGATTCTAGGTTTGTACAAATAAAATACTCCCTGGAAGCAATACAACTGAAATGATATCTGCAAACATCATGGCTTTACCTCTCTTCTGAGTAAACATCAGCTCTCTATAGAAAGTTAACACTTTAATTAGACAGAATTTCAAATGATTGTGCATGTCTGCTATTAAGTTAAAGCATTTGTATCCTTTTTCATAAAATTTACTTTCTTTGTACAGGACTGAGCTAGGAAGCCTAGGAAGAGATATTCAAATCCTCAGTTTAAAGATATTTGGGAAATACACATGATTAAACAATCACTGGTATTACCTGAAATCCAAAAATTGGGTTGCTATGGGTATAGTATATTTGCTTAATTCCAGATGATTGTTCCTTGCCTGCAAGGAAAATTATGTGTGGTTGCAGAGATTTAAATATGCTTTTTTCAGTGGAACTCCAGGTATAATGGTTTCATAGGTCTAAGTGTGGAGATAATTTTGGTTTTTGGATGTTAAACAGTAGCGGATATGTGCACGCTTATTTAATATAAAACCTTGTGGAAATAAATAAAATCCAGCAAATGTTTATTTGGGAGCTGGGTTTGATATCCAGAATAATGTTAACAGGAGGTTTAATATTCCAAGTTTGGAATTTTTAAAAAACTATTTGAAAAAATAGCATGGGTTCAGTAGAATAGTCCTTCTGAAGAGTCAAGTCCAGCTGAGGAATAAGGTGTGATTAAAACATGCCATTGCAAGAACAGTGAATATTTTTTAATGATTCACATTTCATGGCCACTCAGCTCACAATGTATCCACTTTTTCTTGGATGCTGTTAGCTACAAAGCTTCATACCAGCTTTGGTATGAAAAGCTTTGGAGGGAAAATAATGTCCATTTTTTCATCTCTGCTGTTTCCTCCTCTGCACTCTTTTAAATTCCTGTCGCTGATACCAACCACAGGTTCCTCTGTGCAGAAATATGAAAACTTGGCAGGCACAAGGTGTGATCTGTGATCCACCAGATGTACCTGGGGCACTGAGATAGCACTGAGTGTCAAATTAAGACTGATTTCGATCAAGATACCTGGGCTGGCTGCAGAGTTTGGACCTTTCAGTACTAAACCCACAAGTGTCTGGTGTTTGTGGTGAGGAGTCAGCTCAGCTGCGTGTGCTCTGCTCTTGCAAAGGGTACAGCAAAGTTTCCCCCCAGCCTTCAGGACCTGGCACTGTCAGAGCTTTTGCATATGTTGAAGCAGTTAGGAATCATCCATCTTCTTGTACGACTGTGAATGTCAGAGATAATGTACCTGGGAAAGGCAGGGCAGTTATGGTTCTTAGGGCTTTCCTCTTGGGGCCTGAACTGCGTTTGGTGCACCTGAGAATAGGGGATGGAGGGTGGTGTGTGCAGGGATGAATCAAAGTGGCTTTGCAGTCCGCCTGTAAATCCGATCTGCTGGCATGCTCCTCTTCAGGACTACCTTTGTGGAGCAGATCCTCTGCCCACCTCATCCACCCAGACCTGGGATGAGAGAACAGGAATTGCCAGGCGGCTCTTTCCAGTGCTGTGTCATGGTGTCAGGATGTGTTTGTCCATTCTGTTTGTGGACTGCCCGTAGCCAGAGCTTTGTTAGCTTATGTTTGGGTGGTTATTGTCATACCCATGACAGCTAAACATTGTGTGCTTTAATGGTGGGGTTATGTTTGGCAGGGGTCTACCTGGAGAGCAGGGGAATCCCTGAGTGATAACATCCAAAATAGTGCTTTTATCCTCTAGAGATGGTGTGTGATAAGGGTCAGCCTCAGAAATGGATTCTTGGAGACATTTAATGATTGCTGCAACCTTGAGCAGTCCTACATAAGAAATGCTCCCTAGGCATCATGGGCCGCAAAGGTTGTTCCACACCAGCACTGCTTCCAGGGACAAGCAGTGGCAAGCACTGCTCCAGCCTCAATCTCGGATGTGTACTGGGCGCGTCTCACTCCTTGATTCCCCTTCAGGGCTATGTGGGGGCCTTCGACCTCCTTTTCAGTTTTTGGGGTACAGTTTGCCCTGTGCAGGGCACACGTGTTGCCCAAAGCATACGAAGTTCCAAAAGTTTTGTGTTCTCCCCTGATGAGACCTTCCGTCATTGCTAGAGGGGATCCCTCGGGTCTGTGTGCAGTACAGTTCTGCCATTGAACAGAGCCAGGATGGACAAGCAGGACCATGCAAAAACTCTAGTTCTACAGTGGTTCAGAGGAGAAAGATACCTGCCTGTCAAAACCTGAAAAAAACTAGTTATGAAAGACAAAAAAATCCTCAAAGACTCCTTAATTAGTACCATACTGTGAATGAGTTACCCAAAAACCTGCTTGGAGCGGTCAAGTACCCCAAGAGCTCAAGAGTTTTGCACCCGGAGCCAACACTGACTTTCTCTGTGGCCCCGGGCAAGTCACTTAACTCCCCGTTGTTCATTGAACTGCAGAGGGGAGATAACAATCCCTGCCTACCACGAGGTAGGTTGTGGCAGGATAAATTAGCTGTTGGCTTTTAAAGCACTTTAAAGATGTACTGCAAAGCATTAAGAGCACTTGTTTTTATGAAGACAGTAATGGTTAAATGATAATTCTGTGCTCTCACTGAATTTGTTAGTTTTAAAGTGTGAGTGTTATGCTTCTACAATATGCTATTAATCCAAACAAATTACTAAGCCTTTGTGTGGTATGTGAGGAAGCCCATGAATTTACCTTTCTATATCTGTAAATGCAGTGGAAAGGATTTGAACTTCTCTTCTCACCTCAAAGCCTCTGGCAAACTGGTCACTGACATAATAAATATACAGCATTTAATAATGCTTCACTTTTCCTCTTTAAACCATTAGTTGTTTCCTGCTTGACTAAGAACTTTAAATTCAATTCATTAGCATTTCTTTAAATAGCCCTCTTAACAATGCCGGTTTGGTATCCTTGTTATGTTCTGTCACTAATAGCGGTTTTTACTTCTAACCTGTTATTAATTAGAAATAAAGACTAGATCTCTTAATTTCTGAATCAGTTTTAGTTCCTCTTTTCTCAGAGGCCGAAGAGGGTCCTTTTTTTTTTTTTTTTTTTTTTTTTAAGCCTGGCGTGTCGTGTTATATAATTGTTCCTGGGGTAAATAATTTAGCTGGTCAGAGCAAGTGCACTCCCCGCCGCCGTGAGGGGGCAGCCCCGCGG
>NW_008240228.1:4743591-4752296 GCF_000691975.1 Corvus brachyrhynchos
TTCCCTACTTCAAAGCCTTCTGTGTTGCATCTCGGGCTGTAATTACCCTTGAGGTATTTCAGACTCGAAGCGACACCGGGAAAATTGCACTTCCCAATAATGGTAGTCCACAGTTGTGTTTAATCAATTATGTAGTTGGTCATGAGACTGGCTTTTTAGTTACAAGGATTTCAAGGCCAGCCCCTTATGCCCTGGCTGAGGAGAGCAACAACACCGAATTAAAGAAACACTCTCCATTTGACGCAGCTTAATCTAGGCTTTACCTGCTTAATTAAAACCACGCTGCCAATACCGACTTACTCCTCCATGCTCTAAACAGCCGGTGGAATGCCACACTGTAATTTCCTAAGCAAAACTGTTTAAGTTAGGTGGAGCTGCAACACTAATTTTTACGGATATAAACAGATCCACGCAGCAGCAGCAGCATCTCCGTATTCCTTGGAGCTGGTGGCAGTGCTGTAGTGCAGGGCTCGGAGGTGTGCGGATGCTGGAGAGGAAATGTGAGCCGAGCTGGGAATTAAACATGCGGCCTCGCTAACTCACTTTGAAAGATACATGACAGCCAAAAGCTTTGCTCCCCAGAAGTAATGGAGTTGGCTGGGGGTGCAGGGGGCACTTCCAGTGGAATGAGTTCAGATGATGCTAACTCAACAGATACTTTGAGATGCCTGCGGGAAGGTCTTGCTTTGGGAAGCTGGTGATGGTGTATCCTGGTCCTAACAAATTCAGTGTGGGGGGTTGTGATGGTAAACTGGCAGTGGGGCTGTGCTGGAAAGGTGAGAAATATTCAGGGAGAGGGAATCGGTCTAGAGGGCTGATGACACACCTCTGCTGTCTCATGCACTGAACCCACAGAAGCTGTGTGACCTCTGTGGATGTTGCCAGGTGTTTGCCTTTAGTCCATGTTGGCTGGATGACCACAGAGTTACTCAAACTTACAGCTATTAGAAAAGCATCCAGGCATTGTCCTGCTTCCTCCACTTTCTGCTCTGCTTTCCAACACACCATATCCTCTATCCAGTTTCTTCTCTCTACCCCAAATCTCCACCTGCTTTTCAGCAGTACTTCGCAAGCCACTTACAGCATTTCTCTTGCTTGTTCCTCCTCTATGGAAAGTCTCATGAAACCTCAGTCACTGATGTTTTGATCAAGCATAAGGTACAAGTTTGATGCTATTTTGAATCTGTTTCACTTGGGGAAGAGGGAAAAACTTGCAAAATTCAAAACATCTTACAAATTCATACATTACTTTGGTTACTTCTGTGCTTGTCAGATCTTTGCCTGTGATGCAAGCTTGTTGCAGAAATATTGTCTCTGAATTTAAGATATCCAGAAGAGTTGATGATATGTGAGGAAGTACTGATGGATGTATACATTTATACCTCTTCTACAAATTCTTCTTTCTCAGACAGCATTACAGATAACTGTCCCAGAAGAAGGCAGCTTTGAATGTCTGATGTCCTTACATGGTTCCAAGCAGGATATCTGTCTGTAGTGTGGAAGGTAGGTTATTCCTTAGGCCTTTTCCCTCTCCTCTAATTTTAGACTTGTAGCACTACGAAGGAGTTGTTGTTGCCAGTGGTACAAAGCCGGTGGGCCGCCTTGTTGGGAATCACTCGTTGCCCTAACCCAGTTTCAGTTATTCTATTAATACACCACTGGAGTCTGGCTGGAGCACAGAGTCCTCTGTGGACAGGCCAGTGGCAATGTCTCTCTCCTAGAGCAATTATAGGAGAAGTTTTACAAAGATAATAATTTGGATAAAAGTGATCAGAGGGGCACAGTAGAGAGAAAAAGAAACATTGGGGGAAAGTCAAGTTGGAGCTCAAAACTGAGCTAATGGGGGCTCAGTAGATGATGTAATTAAGTTATAAAAAAATGTACCTTGAAAGTACAGTTCCAGACTGTTCATGGAAAAGAAGCAGCTCTTATGACAGCAAAACTGAACTTCTGAATCTCCTCTTCTCGCAGCATTCACATGTGAGCAGTGGTGACTCCTCTCTCGAGCAAGGCTGTGGTGTTGGCACTGATGCAGTGGCAGCTATCTCTGCACTGCTCGGCCCGGGTCTGGGTGTGGGGTTAGCCAGCAGCAGCAGGCTGGCCTTAGCCTGGATCCACGTCCTGATCGTGTTCCCCGTATCATCCCACGCGTGCTGTGCTTTCTTAATGTGCTCATGGAGCTCCAGCGCTTCATTGCTGATTAGGCAGATGGGCTGATACGAGGCCAGTCCCTGGAGTGCTGCTTCCATACCAGTGATTTAGCTGTGTAGCTCTCTGCAATGAAAGTTATTGAGGATGGCAGCCTGGGCAGTCCTGTGGAATTCAAGATATGTTATTTTTGTTCTGAGGACGTTTTTAAAGGATTTTAATTATGTGCATGGTTAATAAATGTCATGCTATCCATCTTCAGTCATGCATACACATGTGGTGTGCTGCTCAGGTACCCGCTGGCCCGTAGTGAGGGTGATGTGCAGCTGTATTTGTGACATATCATTACTAGGATTGCTTTTGGGGTAAGCACAGGAAAGGATTCTTCCCACTACCCCTAATAGTTCCTGTGTGACAGACACAGAGTGTGTAAATCTTTAATGTGTCTGCAGCTGGGAATGCAAGCGGCTGCTGCCCTCTCCGCAGTCAATTACATCGTCTTAATTTGCTCTGACATAAAATTAGTTTTCCACCCCCATCTTATTTCCTCACACAAAGCAGGAATAGAGATTGTTACTGTAGAAAATTAAGGTAGGTTTGAGACCTGAAAGGTGAGGCAACAAGGAACATTTGGTTTTCTTAGGTTTTGAAATGCTGTTTGTTGAACAAGCCATTTCCTACTTATTCCAAATCTTGCCCAGAATTTGTGGTGGTGGCACCTGAGGAGGGTTCAATATGTTGAGGTGGAAGTGTACCTTCCTAGTGGTTCAGATTACCATGGAAATGCCAACTCCAGCAGCACAGTTGAATCAGGGGATCACAGAACAGTCATGATTTACTTTTAGGATTGTAATTAATCCTCTGCTTAGGAAAAAAAAGTCTTTCCATTGCACCCTGCCTAAGGAATACACCTTGGAGAGTTCTTACATTTGGCTTCAGGTGGAAGTTCTGAACATGGTGGGGCATCAGGCCAGAATTCACTGTGTAAGTGCACAAGAGAGGTGTGATGACAAGCATTTCTCCCCCAAACTTTGTATTTCTCTTTCTGTACTTTATCATTTGGGTTTTTTTCTATTGACCACCGGCTATGACCATATGGCTTCTCTTCTGTTTTCCTCTGTGTCTTCTACCCCCCTACTCTGAACATATTATAATGTTCACAAGACATTTTAATATCAGTTCTGGTCTTGCCTAGCAGCACAAAACATCTTGTGTATTTGCATTTTTTAGTTTAATCATTATCTTAATAATTTTTGGGCAGTAGCCACAGAATCTTTTTCTCTCTGTCTCATCTCATCTTTAAAGCAGTACTTCATGCTTCTCCCTACCATGCCCTGTTACACTTGTTTTAAACCCACAGCTACAGTGTGGTTTGGAAAGAGGAGATGACAATAACCTGCCTGCAAGACACGTTCAGGAGCCCTGGTTACTCCAGCCCTCCCTGGAGCAGGCCTTCAGCACTGACAGTGATTAGTCAGAGAGAACTATCAGGCTCCAGCTAAGGACACCTGGAAATGGACCTCCTATGGAGGGATGAGCTGGCATTAAACAAGTTCTGGAGATTAAAATAATCCTGGGAAGCACTGGATTAGCAGGAAAGCCCTCCATCTTCTGCACCCTGGCTACAACAGACTCATTTCTCTTTTTTCCATGTTAGTTGTATTTTAGGTCATACAGCCTAGGGAGGCAGTATTCCCATTACCCTAAATCCCTTCTTTTTTCAAATCCAGCTTGATTTTTCTCAGTTTGGGGTTAAATTCACTCCTTTTAATTTGGGTGTAGTTACACCAATTGTAGCTGGGCTAGGTTTGGTCCTGAATGTCAAACTCACTGTTAGCATCTTGGGGATTACTTCATGATCTCCTTTGTAATCCTTTTACAAACATATTTTCTTTTCAGCTCATGGCAAACCTAATTAGTGATGTTTTCAGTAAATAGGAATATGTATAGCAAAAGTCCTTTTTCAAATACAGATTTGCCATGACCTGACATTAGTTTGACCTTCCATGCCATCTCTCAAGAAAGTATTTTGCTCCTGTTAATTAATCAAACTTCATGAAATTTACTAGATATGTAAAAATTTGTTATTCCTAGGTTAGAAATAAAAAGCCTGAGGGTCAGAAAACCTATTTTCAATCACTGGAAGATTGAAAATTATAGCTAAACTGTCCTAGCTTTTAGACCTCTGCCATATTTCCAAGATGCTTTCCTTACTGACACTCCTGTTCTCAACTTGCACATTCTCCTTGTCTTTACCTTGTTTGTCTTCCCTTAATCTTCAGCCTTTTAAATATTCCAAAGCATTTTCCTTTACTGTCCTGATGAAGTTTGAGAGAATCTCAGCCTCTGCCCCAGGTGACTCCTGAGCTGTCAGGAAAGTGTGAGCTCTGTGGGGAGGAGGAAACACCTCATGGTGCATTGTGCAACACCAAGGTTCTCAACACCAATTCCAAACTGCGGCATCTTATCCTCTAGTATCACCCCACAGCACAATCTATTGCAACAGCCACCAAGTGCAATGAAACCCTCTTTTCCTTTTTAGATGTTACTCACTGTTCTTATTTAGAGAGAGATCTGGCTTCAATTATTTGCAGAAGAGATGCTGGGTAGAGTTACATACCAGACAAACTAGGCTGACTTGTCATAGTCTTTTAGGACTGCCTATTTTATTTATTTTTTTTCTTTTTTTTTGAGAAATCCTAATTTTTTTCCCCTTAGAGAAAATGATTTGTAATCATAAATGAGTATTTGGGAAATGTCACCTCCAGGTACTACAGATGAGGCCTTCCAGGCTTATGAAGCTACAGAGGGGTTAGCTAATGTGACATTTTTCAATCTGCTCATTTGTTTTCTCATCATGGAACAAGGGCTTCTGCTTCATTCAAAATGAGAGAAGAGCATTCTAACCAGTTATGTGGAGAAAGTTCAGTTTTTCTCAGATAATCTGTTTCTGGGTTTTGTACATATTCCACAATAATCTAAAAATCAAAGCAAGATTTCCCTCTTCTTCTTTTATGTTTTTGAGAGTGTTTTTTCCCACATCTGCCCTTTCCTTAGAGCTAAGCAAGGCTCTCGTTCAGATCATACAACTATTCAGACACAGAAGGTGCTTCTTCATAGATTATGAACTTGCTTTAAATTTCTCCCTGTCTGTAACATGATTCCAACTCCTTGGCTTGCTCTCCTTCACTGAAAACTATTTTGTGTCTTCAGTGAAATACACTGAATTAAGAATAAGGGTTTGTCCCTCTTTTTTTAATGTGCACGTGTTGACAGTAATTGTTTTCTAAGGGTTTGGTGCAAAGGCTATATAAATCAATTGGATTTGGAATACAAATGCTAGAAAAGAAAACTGGAAGGGATATCAAGAGATCAACTGATCCAAACAAGACTTATTATATCTATTTAATTTCTAACAGATGGTTCTCTAATTGACTCTTAAAAATCTCCAGTCACTATTTTTACTCTTAAAAGAATGTCCTAGCACCCAGCTGATTCTTCCTTTCTGGCCATGATTTCTTATCCTGTCCACTATGAGCAGAGAGAACAAAGCAGTTCCCTTCCTCTTGGAAGGAGTACTCTGTACACTTGGATATTCTTTTCCTGCCTCTCTCAGTTTCTCTTTCTGAGGATCAGCACCCCTGTTTGTTCCGGAGGCCCACATGGGGACTCCTGAGCACGCTTCCCCCATGTGAGTTTTGGCTGTGGGATGTCCTCTTTGACTTTCGGCAGTGAGAAGTGGATGCAGAAGTCCAGCTGACACCTCCTCCCACTGCTGATGGCAGACAGAGGGAGAAGCCAAAGGTCTGGAAGTCTTGGATGCAACCTGACCAACCTGTGTGCAGCAGACATGGGGGGCTTGGGGCTTTTCTCCTTGGTCTGCTCATAGCTGCTGCTTCAGATTAAGGCTCTTCTGAATTCTGCCAGAAGCAATCAGTCACGTTAACATATTCCAGAAGCCAAAGCTGCCTGTGTGTGGGAAACTGAACCACGTGCTTTCTGATGTTGGCCAAGGGAGATGGTGTAGGGCTTCTGACACCTGGGAATTAGTCTGCTGATCAGATCTTTCACTGGTGGAGCATAAAATACTCCCCTCCATGTATTTTCTGTAACTTAGTTGTTGATAGCTTACAAATATCTCAGTGCTATCCCTTAAGGACTTCTGAGGGAATGTTCATCACCTGTTTTTCTTCAAATTACTTCAGAAAGACCAAAGGGGAGCTGACATGACAAATCATAGGGTAAAACAGATTATTAGAAGCAAGAAGGCATCCTTCAAAATGTTGAAGTTCTGTGTTCAAGAATGAAAAGGGAGGACAAGGCTCACAAATCTTCAGGAACCCTTTGAAGGAGTCCCCAGGCAAATGAACAAAGAGATCTGGGTGATATGGTCCTCAGGGAATTCACAAAGGCATTTGAAAAAGTGCTTCACCCAAGGGTCTTACAGGAAATAACCTCCATAAGTTTCTTGCATGGATAAATAATTGTTGAAAAGATGGGAAACAACAGAGAGGAATAGAGGGGTCATTTCCACAGCCAAACCTTGCAGAGGTCTGTGCTACAGCCCTTATTTTCATAAATGTGCTAGAAAGCCAGGGTGAGCAATAAGATGCCAAGTTTGGAGGTGAATGCCAACTTATTCAAGGTAATAAAGGCGAGGGCTGACTGCAAAGAACGGAGGAAGTGCCTTTTCATACTGTGTCCCTGAGCAGTAGAGTGGGAGATGAAATTCAGCGTGGATGTAAGAGAGGTGGGGTGAAAGTCGCAGCATTGCATTGATGATGATGAGCATGGAATTGAATACTATCACTTGGGAAAAAAGATGTGGTTATAACACTGGGCTTTGAAAGCATCACCTCAGCGCTTAGTGTTTATTTTAAAAAAGGCTGACTTACTGTTAGGAGCTATTAGTAAAGTAATACAAAACAAAAGAGGAGACACAAAAGAGGAGACACTCTTCAGCACTTTAGACATCCATGCTTTGCCCACATCTTGAATACTTGGTTCAGTTCCAACACTTCAGACACAGCAGGAGTGGAAAAGGCATGGAAAATGAGTGATTAGAGTCAGAGAATGGCTTTGTATGAAGAATCGTAAAATAGTCTAGGATTCTTTAGCTGGGAAAAGAGATGAGGGGATATGACAGGGGGCTGTAAAATGATAACTACGAGCATCGAGATGAAGAGCAGGGAAAGATGGTCCAGTGTTTCTTCTCACACAAAATAAAGGAACATCAAATAAAGCTGTTGAGTAGGGCTTCGGGGCAAACAAAGTGTTACTGCTCCATGGCACATGTAGCATACACAAGGAACTCCTTTCTGCAGGATGTTGTGGCTGCTGCAAATTTTCAGGTGTTTGAAGAGTGGCTGCTCAGATTTATGTGACAAAAAGTTTACCAAGGGCTGCTTTATGCAAAAACACTCTGGTTCAGAAAAATCTGTGTACTGCACATTGTTAGAGACTGGGAGGGTGTTTAGGGATGTAGGACTGTGTGGGCTGGTTCTGTTTTCCTCTTCTCTGGGTATCTGCTGTTTGTGACTGTTGGAGACAAGTCACTGGATTTGCCTTGGTCTGACACGATGCTGCTGCTCTTGTGTTCACTCTGTCATTCTTAGAGATGCTTAGCCACTGCTAGTTTTAATGAACTGTTTTCAGTGGTCAAAGCAAATTGCCCAGCTACTCTCAAAGAAATCCAGCCAGGGTAATGAGAATTGGCAATTCCAGGAGTGCGGCAATATAACCTAGAAGTAAAAGAATTAAATAATTCTTGAAAAAAATACTCATTCCCCTTTAAAGGAGTGTTAGAAAGGGGGAAAAAAATGCACCTAAACAGTCGTATATCAGAGAGGCATGTAAATGTCCAGCTGAAGAGTGTTATTAATGAAGTGGTGAACTTTAAGTCCATGCATAACATGCCTCCAGTAGGAAGGCTCTTATTTCCAATGCCTGGGGTAATCTAGCAAAATCCAAGCCATATCTTTAATGAACAAGGTGGGCTATCAATCAACACGGAGATGACACCAGCATTTCATACAAACCCAAAACCCGACCCCCCCCACCCCTAAAATCAAGGCCACTGCAATGCCTCCCAAGGCTGCCTGTCCTCACCAGGCAGGCAAAGAGTCATGAATCTGCATGTGACTGTTAAAGGCAGAGCTGCTCCTAAGTAGGTGGTAGTTATTTTTAGCAACTAGTTTAAATTGTTCTGATATTGAATCTGCACCGTGCAGGGGTAACATCTTTAAAATGCAATTCTATGGTAGGTGGCAACAATCAAGCTGAATTACTGACATTGTAAGGAAATGAAAAGTCAAACTGCTGACCATGTGTATTTTATGGTATTTAATTAAAAGTAGATAACATAGTGTGAATGAACCACAAATCAGATAAAAATGGCAGTATATTCTCATATTTAACACATATTTGACTTGTGGTTGCTTGACAATTTACCAGAACAGGTCTATGACGGTCTCCAAATATAAAATCAGGAGTGTAATTAAAAATACTGCAGGGAAGAAGCAATATTCAGTTCAACCCTGAACTACGTTAATCACAGC
>NW_008240228.1:4752533-4778791 GCF_000691975.1 Corvus brachyrhynchos
ATAAAAGAGGGGAAGAAAGTGTCCAGGCTTTTGCTAAATCAGAGTGTTGGGTTTAAAAAGTTTGAAATGGGGGGCTGGGAGGAAGAAGAGGGAAGCAGTCAGAGCACGGTTTACTAGGAGCTGTGGTGCAGCTGCCTCAGCCTGGGGCTGTGCTGTGGCCGTGCACCAGGCCTGTGGCTTCTCTTTTGCTTTTGGCATAGGACTGTGCTGTGACCTTGAGAGCTTCTTTTGTTGCAGCCTGTGCCACAGCTCCTTCTCCCGTAAAGCAGAGCTATCCTTGCTTTCTTTCCTTCTTCCTGTGTTTGGCTAATAACCAGCAGAGCAAAGCCTTGATCGCACTTGTGCAACAACTCCTGTTTCAGGGGCATTTAGCTCAGGTCTCCTCCCAAATCACCCCACACACGTGTCCTGGCTGCTGCAGGTCTGCCACAAGCAAGAAAACACAAGCTGGACTTGGGCTTCCACCGGCTTTTCTTTCGTTAGTTCTGCCACTGGAAGTATCCAACCCTAATCCATGAGACTTTGCTGGGCACACAGGGATGTTCCCAGTGTTCCCCTGTCCCATGGGGAGGTAACTCTTAGAGCCTGACAAAGAAGAGTTGGTACCATGCGTCTTTTCACCAGGATTTGGATAAAAAGTCTCAAATTCTTCTTGTAACTCCAGCTCTTAGAGAATGAGTGTTTAGTCTTCACTTGTTTGATGTCTGTCAGCACAGCTTTCAGCCAAAATAAATAAAGGTAGGCTCTCCATTCAAAGGGAGGGCAGGGAAAATGGGAGTTCAGGCTTCCCTTGCTCACCTTTAGGATCCTCACAGGTAGTGCCTGCCAGCTTCTCAGCTCCAGTCTCTGTTCTCCTCACCCACTACAAAATGCTGTTTTCTGCCATGTGAAGCCCCAGTTGATTTTTCCCCCTATCTCTACTGCCTTCCTGCTTTCAACAGTGTGTGCAAATGTGTTGTAGTGTGACCAGCTGTGGAGGAAGGAAAAACTTCCTCTGCATATTAGTGTGGGGAGTCTTTCCAGGTGACTCCATCTCCTGGAAATCCTTGGGAACCAGAGAGCGAAAACCAGGCGGAATGAATTAATGCACATTCAATTTGAAAAATACAGTTTTTCTTTTACTTTTTGCCAGTGGACTCTGTTGAGTTTTACATTTTTTTCCCAGTGTATCACTGTACCGCTGGGGCTTCCAGTGGCGTCCAGGGATTTGTGCGCAAAGGAGGTGTGTTTGGGACAAGGACTAAATAACCTCCTCACTTTGGTGAAAGAATTCAAGAAAGGATTTCCATGTTGCAACTCCCATTTCCCCTTCTCTTCAGCAGGTTACAGCTGATTAGGGAGATGGGTGGGATTTAGGTTCTGGTAGCAGAATCATATTGTCTAAATCTCCTTGCTGTTATTTTTTACTTTGGGACACATTAGTTGACATGCAATTGCAGTAATACCCACTAGTCTCTACAGATATGGTTTTCTCCTTTGGGAAGGGCTGGTGTCTCCCTCAGTTTTGTGTGGAGTTTCCGAATTTCAAAGATGCTTTTGGTGAAATTTTCTAGCACCTTGTAGAGTATAATTCAGTGTTTCTTGTCCCTCTATTGCAAGGCTAGTTGTAGCACCATTTGTTAACTTCAGAATGAGACTATTTCTTATCTATTTTTAAAATCGGACTTTTTAGCTTATTCTTGACTTCGCTGCCCTGCAGCCTGAGTGAGCGTAATGCAACACAATGGACTTGCAGGTAATCAATAAAACCTTGGAGGTCAGAGATGGCATTTGACAACCTTACACTCGTGATTAAATATTCTGCTGAAGGAAATACTTAGAGGGTTTCTTTTTAAAGGGTAAACTCAGAGTTGCCCTGATGATCCTGAGGTTTGAATTCTGTGCTGCCACATAGAGGAGCTGGCTCTGGAGTTCCTTTTTGGGACAACACAGTCATTGGTTGCTGCACAGACTGCCTGCAACCTGCTCCTACTGCAGTCTATGAGGCTCCTTTCGGCTTCAGTGGTGCCAAGATCTCACCAAATTTGAGAGATGTAACCAAGTCACCTGGGTTTGGAGCCTTGACACCCTGGTCTCCCTTGTGTACACAGTGGAGAGAAATTATTACAGAAAATCTCTAGGGATGGTGTCTTTTTAAGAAATACCAGGTACAACAAGTTGGATTGCAACAGGTGGCTTTGCTACAGCTATGTGTGTGTGCTGCTCAGGATTGACTTCAGACTAAAGTTATCAAAATGTTCTCACCAAGCACGAGCAGTTAGAACAATTTGGTGTGCACCTGAGGCAGAGCTTCTAGTTCTGTTTCTCTGTGAGGAAACTGGTTAAAGTGATGCATCCCAAAACCACCTTGTGTCAGTGAGGAAAACTGGGGGATTTGCTTTCAAGTTTCATGACTGCTCTGAAACAAGACACTGAGTGCCAGTGTCCTTGGTGCTGGCACTGCTGCTGGTCACATGCTGCCATTGGGTGGGAAGGTGGGAGTGCTTTTGCATATTGATAGCTGAACTGACAAGCTGTGAACTCCCTGTGTCTGAGCCTTAATTCTGTCAATGAGCAATACAACCATGAGGTCCTCCTGGAAGGACAATAGGGAACTCATTCAGGAGGTATTAGAGCAGCATCCAAGTATTTGACAAAGGTATCAGGCACTTCCAGGAGTAATCATCATCCCACTGTCTGTGGATATAATGGCTGGGAATGATGATGGTCTGTCCATGAGAATTTATCTTTACATCACCCAGATTCTCGTAGCAAAAAACTCCTTGCTAGTTGTACCTCTGTGAAATCCTTCCCCCTAAGGCTTCAAAGACACAGAGAGAAGAGCTAGAAATAAGAATGTTGTCTCCAGACTACGTGGCAGTGAATGATTTGGGCAGAATGAGGTTGCTCAAGCTGGAGGCTGATCAGGACATGGAAGCATTAATAGTAACGGGGAAGCGCGGCATGATAGCAACAGAAAGAAGCAGCAGCAGGAGATGACGTTGGCAAAACTTTCCCACTCTAGAAGTTAACTCCATGAATTTTCTGAAGTCAGTCGTATGCACTTTTGGGAAGTGATATTTGGGTGACAGCAGAACGAGTATATTTGTGGCATGGCATCCCGGTATGCCACTGAGCAGCTTGTCTCAGTGGAAGTAAAATGTGAGAGAAGTACATCATTTAGCACTGAAAACATTTCAAAAGGACATGAGCCAACAGACTCATAAAACTTCTCTCTCCAGATGTTCTCCCCAGAGCCATTAAAATAGGTGGTCTTAATATTTGCTTTTTGATCTTCAGCATGTTACCTTCCCAAAAGCCAGCAACAAAGCCTGTGATGAAATGTGTGCACAGATGAGTATCCGTGCTGGGGCAGCAGGAGTGGGGGGCACACTGACACCTCGTTTAGTTTGCCACTCCATTTCCCTCCGACTGAACTCGCAGTCTACCTGCAGTACCTTGTTTGCAATCTGCATGCAGAGTAGGAGGCTTCAAAGCTCTTCAGGAAATGCATTTCAAATGTTCTTCCCCTTATAAAGCATGCAGCCCGAGCGGTCACCCAACCATGGCAGAGGAATCCGTGAAAATGAAGATAGGCCGGTGTAAATCAAAAAGTGAGGCTTGAATCCTGAGAGTTCTGCAACTGCAAGAGGTGTCACATCCAACAGGATGCAATATATAATGGGTATATACCACACCAGTTACAAGAGCATGACAAATGGCCTCGCAGGCACCACACCGGCTCCATTTATACAGTTTCCTTTCTGAGGCAGGATGGTAACTCCGTAACGTCTCCAATATTTTGCTTCTCTATTGAGCCTCCTCTGCCGAGAGGAGAGACAGTTGAGTGCCTTCCACTCGCATTCTCTCAGGTATAATATACAAGATCCATAATAATTCAATAACGTGAGAGCTCAGCTCTAGTGTTTGTTGGAAAGGATTTACTTTGCTTTCTTTGGGATAATTATGACTGATTGTAATAAGTATGGATATAAACTCTTGATCTTTGCCTTCAGAGCCACAGACTGCAAGTTACATGGGAGTTGAGGACGATTACAACTTAGTTCAAAGGCTGGAGACTTAAAAAAAAAAGGTGATTGCATTTAGTAGATTATAATTCCACACTTTTTATTCTCCATTTTTTGCCATTGTTCTGAAAATTTTACTTGCACAGATGGTTTCTGGATTCCAGGGCAGGGCAAGTGCATTTTGCAGCATTCCTTGTAAATCCCAACTCAAACTACAATGGCAAGGGTCCTGATGGGAGCTCACAGCACCTTCCTGCTCCCCTGCTCCTTGGATAAATAACCAAAACAGGTGAACATATGCCAAGGTCCTGGGTGGGAATTAGTTGGGCTTCAAGCATTTTGATTATTTAATGGATGGAGCCTGGTATAACTTTTTCTGAACAGCACAACTGCAGCAGAGCTACGGCTTTGGAGGACAGTGGGTTTTCCCTGGCCAGTGCCTCCTCAGCTCCTGGAAATGCTGTGGAAGCCGTTGTTTTTTGTTCAGAAAGCCTGGTATCTATGACTTCTAGTAGCCCTTTGCTTCCCAGAATCTGCTGGGATGCGGTAGCCTCAGTTTTCCCTGACACTGCAAACAGGTTGAAATGACAGATGAAAGGGGAGTGGGACAGAGCTGTGAGTTAGTGCATTAGCCTTTCACTGCTGGAGTCCAGGGTTCAGAGTCTTCCTTTGAGCAAATGTAAAAATGGGTTTAATAATTTCTTTCTAACATCCTTAGTGGGCATTTGGCAATATCATAAAACCTGTGCACAATATGGAAAAGAATAGCACAAGTCTCTGGAACAGGAAATGGATTGTTGAAGAATGGAAGCAAGGTAGAAGGCAGAGAGGCGTGGAGAAACATGTGCACCTTCATCTAGGTATTTCTAAAAAGCCCACGCTTGTTATACACCAAGTGCACCCACTAATTAAGGAATAAGAAGAAAAAAAGGTAGCTGAAAAGCCTGACTGTTTTTTCTTTGGGAAATGCATTAGACAATTGGAAAGTGCACGTAGTCCTATTATTCAAGTTAATTTGCACTCACTCTCCTAGTCTACCACAAGAATTTATGAACCTGGAAGAGCTATAAGTCCCTTAACAAAGTAAACAAACTGTAACTCAGGCTTGTGTTCTTCCAGAGACCCACCACCTAAGTGTTAGGGAGATTGTTTTGGTTTTGGGGTTTGGCTTTTTTAACTAAAGGTGAAGAGATGATTCAGTACGTGGTGCTGTGTCGCTTTTCTCAGGGGCAAACAATTCACATTACCAGAATTAGACCATTAGAATAGACCTCAAATGTACAGTGAACCTCAGCAAATAAAATCTACCAGCTTTCAGCTATGACTTGTCTTTGCACATCTGAGGAGTCTGAATAGAGAAGGGAGATGGGCTGGGCTCCTTTCGAGTGGTTTAGCCTCCCCCAGGCACTGCAAATTCGGAGCAACAACAGCCAGAAGATTAAGCAAGTGTAACTAAAACTATTCTGATGTCAGGCCCCTATTTTAATCTCCTCCAAACGATCCAGAGCATACTCGTTAGTCCGTACAACACATCGTCTCCTCCTGAATGTGTGAGGCACTTAAAGAAAGAAAGTTGTTCACACTGTATACCAGACGACCTTGATGTGATAGACTGCAGGGTTTTGTGACACTGCACACTCAGTGCTATTCAACACTTTGCCTGAAAGGGAGGAAGGAATGGATTTATTGACTTGTGACTTTGACTCAGGCCTGTGTATCAGGACTGTTATTATGTGGAATGATTAGGCTGCAGTGTCAGGGACAAGTTAAACTAGAACAACAAAGGACCTCCTTAACCTTTACCTGGACACAAGGCCATTCATAATGACTTGCATGGTTTGGAAAACTAAGTATATCTTGCAGCACTCAATACTTCTGCAGCTACAGCAAGTGAACAGAAATGGAAAAGACCGATTGCAGAAGGAGATGAAATGTAATTCAATTCTGCATAGTCCTGTTCAGAATACCAAGTTCAAGTCCGTGTCAAAAAGTGGCAAAGGCATCATCTTTCTGTTCAAAGTGAATTTTAGAACTGGATACCACACATAGCTACCCAGGATTCTTCCATTTTTTTTTTGAGGGGGTGGTATAGCAAATAATGCTTTCCATGAAGGAGATGTCCTCATATAGAGTGTACATGAAACCATAATCAATGTTAATAATAGATGGGTGCCAAATGTAAAGAGGGGGTCCTCAAATGGCATGGGGAGTCACTCCCACAAAGCCAGTGTGACAATATTCACTGATCCCTATCACTGTGTGAGGAACCGAGTATCTCTTTGTAGCTAGTGCTGCATGAGAGTCCTGATGCAACAGTCCATTTGTGGTTTTATATTAGATTCAAAATATTGCTCTCCTTTTCTTAATGGTCGTTATCAGAGCACATTATGAATGAGTCAGTGCATTTTGGATGGCTGAGATTTCACCCCTGCCCAAGCTGATGGCAATTTTGTCCCTGTTTTCAGGAGGTGCTGAATCAGGGCTCAGGACTTTGCAGGGCTGAGTGCTTGGCTCTGGGCATTGCCTGGACCCTGCTACTGGCTTGAGAGTGTCTTGCAGGCTTTTCTCCTTTCCAGCCATGTTTGTTGGTGATATCCAATTGTGGAATCCCAGGCAATTTCCCTTTTGTGAAGAAAGGCAAAGGCTCTTCTTGCAGGAAGTGGTTGCATAAGGTGCTGTAAAAATGTCTGCAGAAAGAAATTAAAACAAGCAGGATATGATAGGGAAGCTGAAGAAATAATGAAAAATAAGTGCCTTAATGGGAATACGACCAAGCTGCCTGGGGAAGGAGAGGCTGGTTTCTGATGAGATGCATTTGATCTCTCCAGCACCGCAAGAACTTCTGAACCCAGTGCTCCCAAGTGTCCCTCATTTGCAGAGCTTGGAGAAACCATAACTGGCCTCTTGTCTGTGCTCTGTCTAGCACAGGCCACCACAAGCTACAGGATAAAGAGAATTCTTCTTTGCTTCTGCCTTGATGTGTATGATGAGTGGGAATTTGTGTTTCAAGCTAAACATACCTGCTAGGTTTGAAAACAGCTGCAATATTGCATCCCACTTTTTTTTGAAGAGCTCAGTAAAGCACATCATTTTCACGTGGGTGTAAACTTCTCTGCTGGTTTATATGTTTGTAGAGAGGTTTGCATTTGGCTTGGAGCCCCAAAAAGCTCTATCACCTCTATCTGTCCCTTTTCATCTACTCTCTCATTTCTCTATGAGCAGAAAAAAGCCAAATGTGGCCCAAAATCTTTGGTCAGCCCAAGGCAGGTAAAGCCACTTCTCCCAGGGGCAAGGCTGGGTCACCAGAAGATTTCAGCTGCTTCCTCCAGTGTCCTGGTTAGACCGTTGCCTGTGACCATAAATACTGTTTTAGCTCTTGTCAGCCAAGAAACAAATCCTGTGGAGCGGATGTTTCTCTGCCCTGTTACGGAAATGAGGTGGGGCGAAACTGTGCCAACCCTTTATTTCACTTCAGAGTTTTTCGGGTTTTTTTCCCCCGTAATTAATTCAGTCAGAATTACAGCATTTCTTCTGTTATAAGGTGTTTGTTACATTTCATGGGTGTGAGTTAATTCGGCAACAACTGTGTTTCCCTGGTGCTGTTATGAAATAATTCTAGTTTTTGTGATGGCTGTGTCAAGATCCAGTCATGGCATAGGAACACTACACATGAAAGAAATAAAATTAACAACATGAAGTTAAAGAATCTCTGGATTGACCAGATTAATATTAGATAGAGACAAAGCAGAGTAGCTAAGGTTTGGTTTGAATTTTTTGCTGCTTACCTGAACTCAGGTCTCTTGAACTAAGAGCTTCAAAGATACGGTCTTTACCTGCAGGCTGTGGCATATTGTGTGTGTACCAGGTATCTATCTGTAGTTACTCTCAGAGGTTTGTGGGGTTTTTTGAGTCTTGCATTAATTTTTGCTACATAGGAGTTTTATTGCTCTTTTTTATCACCCCTAAATTGGTTTGTTGGAAATATCACCATCGAGTGCTGTCTTTGTCTTTTATGCAGGTTGTCTAACATCAGGGAAATGCAGGGGTTTACTGTATAAGCCTTTATTAACTACTCAGTCCCTTGTTTAGCTGGTGAATGACAGTGAGTTTCCTTTTGTCGTTCACATGCTGCTTTCATTTTGTCATATCAATATTGCAGCAAATTAATTAACTCCTGTTCATGTTTCTGTTCATTTAAATCAGAGGGCAGGCTGTGTAGCATTTCTGCAGGAGATGGGAGAGAAGGGCACCCTTGTACTACTCCCATCTCCTGGACTATCTCAGGGTGCCTGTGGGTAAAATCACCTGGAGAAAATCTTGCCTCCCATCTCCCAAGATGTGGGCATCACATGTGGGGGCCTCTTTTTCTGAGGAGCAGGATTTGAAGGTGCTGTGTATGATATTGAGAGACAGGTTTTCAGGAGCAGAATCCCTGTTCTTATTGGAAGACTCCAACAACTGGCCTTTTGTTCAAACCAGGGTAAAGGACACTTTATCTTAAACAATTGCAATCTTCTAAAATTACAGGCATCTGAAAAGAAGGGAGAACCTTATATCACATGCAAGAGCCAACAGGGCTGTTCAAAGGGGATGAGAGGTGCAACATGTCCAAAATAACGCTGAAAAAGGAAGAACTTTAGGAGAAGCTGCCAAATGTTTCTTTCAGATAGTGCACGGAATGGGTTGTTTTACTCAGAACCGTAAAACATTTGTGCAGAAAGAGAGCTTAGTGTTTGCATTGCTTATTTTTTTTTTTCATTGTAAGCACTGAAAACTGTAGAAGAAACCTGCCTTCATATTTTTAAGTGAATCAAAGTTTTAATGATAGCTCTTCAACTGGGATGCTCTCAGAAGTTTTCCAGTGATGTGGTTGTCCTGCAAGAGATTGTAGCCAGCAGAGAGGGGAGTTCCTTGACGTTTTTGGTTCTCTTAGGATCAGGCTTCTACTTCCAAAAGCCAGAGGTCTCTGCAGGCACCAAAAGATCAGCAACCTCCAAATGATTTCAGACAAATCACCTTTTTGTGTCAGAGGGGATGTTCAGAGCAGCATATTAAATATAAGGCAGATAAAGCATCCCACATGCGCCAGGGTTGGCAGATTCCTTTCTTTTGTTCCCAATTAAAGATTCCATGTTTGCAACTGTGACTCCAAGTGCACTGGACATACATTTTGTTTAAAAGTGAATGTGAAAAGAAGCCAACAGGGGGAAGAAAAGATGTAACCAAAGGAACTACTGAGGGAAGCCAAGGGAGGAGGAAGATATTGAAAAGAGCAAATATTTTTATACATTTTTTTCCATGGGATATGCTCTACTGGCTGGCTGCAGGTTTCTGGAGCTGCTTGGGTGGGAAAGGCCGTCTCTTACCTCACTTACCATCCTTCAGCCACTCTACTGGCTTCAAGTTGAACCTCCCTGAGGCCATGCTGGCTACTAAAATCCCCCAACTGTGGCATTGAGTGATCACGAGAGTACAAAGTTAGGAGGAAGGATATAGAGTTGGTTATGGGAGTGTCACACGACCAATGATATTCTCTAGCTGAAACATCAGCATAGCTCTTCCCAACTTGCTTCAGTAATAACTAAAGTGGTCATAGCATGGTTGAACAGAGTCTGGCTGAGCCAGACCAGGCTCACTGGTCACCATGGCAGCAGAAGTGGCTCTCTTTAAGCACCTCTTCTTTCTGACACAGGACATCAAGCTGGAAGGGATTTGGGGAAGGTCATTGTGCGTATCCCTCCATGCTAAGGCAACACCTCCTGCACCTCTACCAAGAAGACTCCACATGGTTCTTGCCAGTCTCTTCTAGAGCTTCACTGTTCTTGCTGTTGGAAAGACTTTTCCTAAAATTTGACTCAAGTCTTCTTAGCTGGCAGCTTTTTCTTGTCCTTTTGGTCATGGAAAACAGATTGTTCCCTTCCTCTTTGCTGCAGCCTTTTATACACTGGAAGACTGTGTTATCATGTCTCCCCTCAGTCTTCTCTTTAGAGCAAACAACCCCACTGTGTTCAATCTTTCCTCACAAGTCATGGTTTTTAGACTTCTGATTGTTCTCCCCCCGTTCCTCTGAACTTTCTCCAATTGGGCCATGCCTTTGGAGAAGTGCGGTGCCTGCAGGAGAACACAATGCCCTGGGTGAGGCCTCCCTGGCACTCAGCAAAGTGCAAGCTTTGCTTTATGAGTCTTGCAGGCTCTACTTCTGTTTAAACATCGCAGTGTGGCATTTGCCTTTTTCTCAGCTGCGCGCCATTGTCGCCGAATGTTCAGCTTGTGATCCACAGCCCCCAATCCTCTGGTTTCTTTTCTGCACAGCTGCCATCCCGGCAATTGTTCCCTCTTTGCTGCTTGTGTAGGTTAATGCACAGGGTAGATGGAGCAAACACCTACTCCATCTCCCCCTGCCCCCAAATCCACTTAATGTCAATTTTACGCTTTTCCTACTCCACACAGAGTCAGCGTGTTGAGGGAATTTTGGATATCAAATGGAAGGGGTGAGGTCTTTATTGAAATTACAAGTGTAGAATAACAGGACAGGTACACAACAGCAGGCAGTAGTACACAGGTTTGGGTTTGGGTAGTAAAATGTTGGACTAGGCTCTCGCTGATGGTTCTTCCTTTGAATACCGAAAGCGCTTAAGCTACAGGAAAACAAATGTAAACTCCCAGTTATTTCTTTAATGATTCTGGGTGATTCCCTTGAGCTGATGTGTCTCTTGCACTTGGTATTTTTTTCTTTTCAGAGGTAAGGCTGGGGTTATTTGGGTTGGAGACTTTCTGTGTGATCTGAAGAGGTCTGCTCCTCCCTGGTGCTGGTTTGTGGCTGGACAATACAGGGGAAAGGACAATTAGCTGGAGCTTTTATTGTCATTACTGGGCCTCTAAGCTGGTCATTCCTTAGCTCCTTCTTTGCAGTTTTACCAAAATAAGTTCTTCATCTCCAAATTTTCTCTGAAAGGTTTGGATGATGCTTGGAAGCAGGAGATACATCTACCTCTATTTTACTGTAAGAGAGGGGTAAATTTAGGGCGATGTTTTTGTATGTGCACTCCTCAGCCAGAAGACATGAAGGTTCAGCTTCAAGGTGCTTGACTGAGGCGATGGCTCCAACCAGGGGAGTCAGCACATCAAAATGTTGCTTTCTCTGGCAGAATAATGGAGATCTGGTACAGCACCTTCTAATTTTTCAAACAGCACAAAGTGCAATTCCAAATTAACCAGCACACCTCCACCTTAATTTTTCATTTTACTTAACCTCTCTGTGTCTGTTTCGCCATCTGTAAAACTGAGATAATACTTACCTACCTCACAGGGATGTTATGAGGATTAATTAATTGATGTTTGTACAGCGCTTTGAATATGCAAAGCGCTATATGTGCTAAGTATTATTATTTAGCTTAAATGCGGCTGAACAGGTTTAGAATGCTGGGAGAGAGCTCTGTCACTGACACCAATCTATCACAATGTGGCTAATGACACAGCCTTGGGAACCAGGCAGCCAATTTTCTTATTCTGTGCCATAATTAGCCAATATCAATAACAAAAAAACCCCCAGCACCCCACCTTTGCAGGAATTGCAGGGATTGACCACTACAGCATTGCTGCAGAAATCCCAGTCTAAATACCTCACAGTGGGATCAAGCTAGTGGCAAATGGTTCACCCTCAAAAATCACCCAACCCACGTGGAAATGAAGAGTATCTGTAGGGCTGGAAGAAGGTTGTAGTGCCCCATGGGAAAAAAAGAGCATTGTCTGACTTGAGAGCAGGAATAAAAATGAACAAAATATTTGCGGGGGGAGGTGGTGGGAGGTGGTGTCCAGCCCAGGTTTCGCAGACATAGCTGAGAGCAGCACCTGCCCCCCTGCACGTGAGCAGAAGGTCCCAAGCCAGTATTTGTTCTAGTGTGTTAATGAGCAGTGGCAGCCCCAGGAGCCAAGGGGACTGTCTAGCTGGAGGTACAAAAGGCTGGTTAAGAACTGGTAATATGGGGTCTGTGTATGCACTGGGGGAGAGCAACTTCTTCCAAGAAATACAAGGAGAAACTCTATAATTTTTCTCTTGGCTGCAGATTTATTTCAGTTTTAGTAGTTCTTATTCAAATTCATCAGGGGTAATTAATGAAAGATATAGGAAGGCCAGCACACACCTAGGATGCTCTGTTTGTAGCTTGAATTATGTTGAGCTGTTTGGTCTATTGGTTCACTACCTCAAGCCTAGTGCAGTATTGTCATCCTTTGCTTTACAACACAGTCATTATATCCCTAAACCACATTGTGATACACTGTGGCTTCTGTTTACGACTCCCGAAACTCCCACTCCATATATCACCTGCCATAAAACCCATCAAACTGCTGCTAGTAAAATGGTGCACAGTGGTCTAAGTAGGAGCCAGGCAAATTGTGTGATACCCTACTGTGGTTAATGAGAGTGAAAATGTGGTTAGGATTTTATTCAGGCGATGTTCATTTGCAGGGCCATTGTAGTGAGGTGGCAAAGAAAAGAGTCTTTTGTTAACCTGAATGACAATATATTTTCTATTGTACGTAGTAGCTGAATGCAGAGTTTTCCAAGTTATACATCAATTGTAAATAAGTCAAACTGTGACCTTGAATGGCTACATTTTTATTGCTTGGGGGTCTTGAAAACTAATTAATACACTGAGATGTTATAGTGACCATATGAAACCTGTTACTGGAATTTAAACCATTGCGGAGCAGTTCAGACCAGTCATTGACAACTACAAAAATATAAAAAGTAATCTAGCTCTGTGTACCAGGAAGAAATTTTTTATTTTTTGTATGAGAGCTGTTGGGGTGGACGTGCCATTCAACTGTTTAGAGATGTAGGATAAAAAAAAATTCTGGTGGAGGTGTGGTCTGTGCTGCAGATCCTGAAAGCTCGTGATTTAACCAACACTTTTAGCCCCTGAGGCCAAGGACACACTCAGCTGCATCCCAAGGCTGTTTTGGGCTGGAACCAGGGTATAAACCTTTCCCTCTCCTCCCTGCCCTTTCCATCCTGGTTTATGAAGGGACTGGATCCAGACATGTGGGACCAGCATCTGGCCTAAAATCAAGCATCACAAACCCCTCCTTGTTAAATCCTGAGTGATGTAAAAACTGTCAAAGCAATTGTCGGTTGATTATTTTCCACAGTCCTCATCATGTTTCTGCTTGTAGTTGTCTCATTCATTAAAATGCATTGTATTTTTTTGTTTGTAGTTGCTTCCCCCCCCTCCCCCCCTTTTAATTACCCGACCACATCTTCAGAGCTATATAACTTGAATACAGGAGAGCTGAGCTTTACTTCAGATTGAAATTTTACATATATTTTGCCTTGGGTAAAAAGTTGATTTCCCCTCCCCAGCCAATGAAAAGTAAATTAAGGAAGGCGTGTATAACAAAACCAAAAATTTTGTAGCTGTATTGTGTGTTTTTTGACTGTTTCTGCTGTTGTACAAAAAAAAAAAAAATTACATTAAATTAAAAAGGCCTATTTATAAAACAAACATTTTGTAGGCAAAAAGGAAATGCAACCATAATAAAATTGTCAGTCTCAGCGGAATGACTGTATTGTACTGGGCTTTCGAAGAAAATCAGGCTGGCTCCTTCAGAGGAAATCTGATTTCAATTTAAGAGTCTTATTGAGGAAAACAGCACCACAAAAGGGGAAATTAAACCATAAAGAGTACATTAAGATAATGTTAAGGATCTAACTTACTACCACAAAAAAACCCAAAGCAATCTGAAGTTGAGCTACAGAAACTTTCTCTGTGGTGCATCCTCCTGCGTGGAATTATGGCAGCTGCCCCTGGAAAGGTGGGAGGGATGGGAGGTGTTTGAGCTGAGCCCTGGGGTGGTTAAGGTTAAGAAAGAGAAGATGTAAGAGTGGCACCTTCTAACTTCACATATCGTCTCCAGTGTGAATTCTGAGTCGTAGCTGCTTAATCCACTGACTGAAAGAAGTTTTTAGTGCTTTTTTTTCCCCTGGCTAGCTTAGTGGAACCTGTAGAGCCATGGAGAGGGAGCTGGATTATTTTGTGGCTCATGCACCACCAGGAGATTAGCTGATGAAAGCTCTGGTCTAGCACTCACTTCCCAGGGTGTGGAGACGCACTGCTTTCAAGGAGAAGCAGCTCAGCTCAGCAGTGGGACTTCCTTTCCGTAGGCTGAGAGCTCTTTCCAAAAGGATTTTTTGTTTTACAGCTGAAGAATGTGAAAATCTGAAAGAAGCCGGAAGAATGTTAATTTGTTAATTTTATGGCATATGAGCATCTTTAGGATGGCTGATTTTATGCAGTTGTGGCTACAGAGGAGTGTTGAGTGGATTCAGGGTTGCTCTGGTCTATGGAAAATAATTTTTTCCTTCCACGGGGGAATGAGTCCGACAGCCAGGATGGGCAGTTGGTCTGTAAGAGGTTTATTTCCTCACCAGGCAGACACAGGCTCCTCCTCAGTGCTCCTGCTGGAAAGGGAGCGAGTGCTCCACTACATGTGAAAATCCCAGGTATTTTGTGGTACCTTTAGGATGCATTTCTCTGAGTTGCCACTGTCAGAGCCCGGAGGGTGCAAAGTCATCCTCCAAGTGCAGGAGGGGATGAAGGTGACCCATCCCTGGCTCCAGCATAACACTGCACCGTGTGCTGTGCATGGGAGCAGCAGCAGCCAACCCTCAGGCTGCGTCAGCTCTGCTCCTACTGACATCCCCGTGGTCCTGTCAGTTCCTTGTGGAAGTCCTTCCCTGAGCATTTTTCATTCCAGAGGAGCACTGCCTGTCAGAGTTACGTATGTTGGCTTTCTGGGCCTCCCAGCTGGCTTGCACAGGAGGGAAGTATTTCCACTTTGTTGTGAGGAAGCCAAGGCAGAGAGGGATCAGGTGTGATGAGACTGTGGGCTGCTGGGTATCCCTCAGCTGCATGGGCCACCCTATCCAGCTCACTCAAAGTGGAAAATACAAAGGTGCCTTCATGGGAAACTGCTGGGAAGGGTTTGGGTGTCGTGGTTTCTGCCATGAAGGAGAGAAGCAGCCCAGGATTTCCTGAAGTCTCTTCCTACTTTTAAAATGCTTTCATTGGTATTAGATTTTATCCAGGTTTGACCTGGAGTATACGTACCCTAGCCGGGTCTGTCATGCATATTTTGTGAGGAAAAGAAAACAGGTATTTATAAATGGGTAAAAAGGGCGAACTCAAATAAAGGCACCATTGCCTCGGAGTGCAAGGTGATTGGATGGATTTGTGCATAAGAGACCCCAGCCTCTGTGTGATTTGGGAACTTTGATCCTGTGTCTGCACCACCACCAATGCAGCCTGTGTGTGTCAGCAGTCTCTCTTCCACGTGCTTCCTGCAGTGAGGAAGCTGGTGTCCCATTCTGTCCTGTCCCAATTCTTTGATTCATAAAAAGAGGGGCCTGCAGTTGTTATGGGAGTCAGACTCCCTTGGTGTCAAGGGGACTTCTGGCAGAGGGAAAGCTGGAGAGCTGGGTAGAATCCTTGTGCATCCAGAAATTGGAGGAAGTTTTGAAGAGAGCAGAAACATAAACAAAAATAAATAAAACATAAACATAACCCCCTAAACTGAAGCATACTCATGCATTTACAATCATCAAAATCCCAGGTTAGGCAGATGAAAGAGATTTCAGCGTGTTACAAGTCATAGCAATAATAGCCCTGGGACATTGGCTGGTCTATTCTATTATGTAAAAGTCTCGCAGCCTTGTAATGGTTCCACAGATTAAGAAGTGCTATGTACCAGTTCTAAATATTTCTTCAAATTAAGACTTTCTGCTTCTAACTGAAATCTCTGCTGAATACAGTGGTATAATAGGGTGCCCTGTTCCATCTGTGTAAATAACACAGAGAGATTTTCTCTTGTTGGAATACCTGTGTTAAGGAAAAAAAAAAAAAAAAAAAAAAGGCAGCAATAACTTGAGACTTCAAAGGTCTAACTTCAAAAGATTTCTTGCATTCTGCTTGACGGGACAGCATCTTATGCACACATGCTTTTTCACTGCTAAATGCCTTAATAATGAGCTTGGGTTCAGGTTTTGTGAATCAGAGCCAAGTAACTCTGTTTTATTATATTTGCTGGGAAATGAACTAGCTCTGGGTAATTAGGAAAGCAATTTTATTAGCATCTATTTCATAAAGATTGTTTTTTAATCAGAGTCAGAACTTACTAGAAATGATTATTTTATTTTTATTGCCCAGGTCTCCTGAACGATGCGGCTGCCATGGGTCTGAACCTGTAGCAAAGTCTGTCCACTGAAGGCAGCAGTATCACCATTAATCTGTAACAATGTTATAAAATAACCCAGGGATGGTAATCCCCTAAATAACGCTGCAGAAGCTAATAATTACTGTAGTGTGCTTTACTGCATGATGCTACCCTGGGGCTAAATTATAACTGTCCATCCATTCCTGCACCATAAAGACAGGGCACAAGGAGCCTGCTTCCCTGCACATGCTGTGCATGAGCAACAGGAGCCAACTCAGAGCCACGGAGAGAGCTGAAGGACCACTTAGGATCAGGGAGTAGGGGTACAGAGGCAGCATAGGGACCAGGAGAGAAGATTTTGGTTGGATTCTGGACTTGGTTTTAATTGCCTGTGAGGACACTAAAGTAGTGATGGTGCTGGGAGTGGGAGGAGAGACCAGTAGGAGACCTTTGCTCTCTCTGGAGGCATTTTCATGGAAAAACAAAGTGCCACTGTGCCCAGCAAAGGGCAAAGAGCACAAGGGTTTGCTCTCACTGGCCAAACGGGGGAAAAAAAATGAGGCTTAGAACAATCATTGTGGGTAAAACCCACACCCAAACCTCTGTTTTCTCAGTGAAACAGGAGGAAAGATTTGTATTCACCTGAATGAGAAGTTTTGGTTTTATTTGTAAATCTTTTTTATTATTTAAGACCGTCAAATTTCTAACTTCTAACGAAAGATTATTTCAAAATGCAAAGTTAAACCACTGCTTCTTGAAAGTGTTTTCAAGAAAGTTTGAAAGTTGTTTTCAAAGTTGCTTAGTGAACTTTACCTGAAATTGCAAATATTTTTGGTTCCTTTGGTTCTTTTGAAATGAAAGAACAATGACTTGAACAGTGCAGTCATCTGCACATCACAGGGAGTCCGTGGGCCTTGGAGCTCTTCAGTCACTGCTGAGCAGAGTGACCATGACTGATCCTGGGGCTGGGACCCATTCCAATCCAGGACAGTAATAAAGAGGGGTGTCTTCTGCAAAATTTACACCTACATTTGTGCTCTTGCAGACAAACTCCGGGTTGGAGGCAGTTGCAACTGGGTTTGGATTCATTCTTTTTCTTGCAAGAATAGGTTCATACTGAATTAGTAGTAATAAAGGAAGGGGTGAGGATGTAATGGAAAGAGTGGGAGGATCTTTTATGCAAAAGAAAGAGTGGGCTGAACTTCCAGAGGTGCTTGGCAGGGCTACCCACATACCTGCAGAGCATAGCCTGCCTTTTTGAAACAGGAGGCATCTGGAAAAGGGCAATTACCTGCCTGGCTCCTTCTTCACCAGGGTTTTGAGAGTGCAGTCGTAAAGTTTCTAAATTTGGTCCTGTGTAGCAGCTCTCTGGAAAGGACACAAGAGCTGGGAGGAGTGATGTCCCTTTTGGTTTGGGAGTCTAGGCAGAGAAGGGAGAAACCGCTGGAATGTGTGCTCAGCCAGTTCCAGGGAAAAGCACCCGGCACCAAATCTGGAGCTTGACCTGAACCTGTTCACATTTTGGAGGCCTTCGGGGAGTTTGTTTCAGGCCAAATCACTATGAGATCAAGGAGAAAGTTTATATCAATTTCAAGTTGCCTGAACAAAGCAAAAAGTTTTTAGGACTAAAAAGGGAGAAACATATGTTACACATGAGAAAAACATCTTATCAGGAAGAATATGGAGAGAGTGAAATGACTAACGATGAGGTTTCTGAGACTTTGCCACAAAAATTTTATAAAAGGAGGCTCCTGAAAATCTTTCAGTTGGCTGTAGAGTGATCTCATTCTCCAAGCAGAGAAAAATTATAAACGAGGGTATATTTTCCAAAATTTTTTTTCCATTTATACTTTACAAAGCTTATTTCATTTGGACAAAATAGTTTAAACCCCTTCAATTATCTAGATGTCAAAACCCACATCGCAAGACAGGGGTTCAAGCCAAAGGCCTTAGGCAGGGAGACTTTCTGTCATCTTCATGGTCCGTGGCCTCATCTGGTGGTACTTGTGGTCCTCCACAGTTGTTGGCTGCACCCACTGGGTGAAGGTGAAGGATAAATTCTTGTAAGAGGGATGAAAAAAACCAGGTCCCTCTTCCCTCTGTGCACACAGCAGGGACAGCTACTGCTGCCTGCTTCTTCCAAAGTTTCAGTGCTTAACTTGGTATCCCAAATACAAAAGTATTTTGGTTCGCATATACATGCATGCATATACATGCATAGATATAAAAATATATATATATATACACCCACACACGAAGAATAGCAATCAGTTTTATTCCTTTGCTTTGCAGTCATCAGTAAATTTAGTATATTCATGTGAATAGTTTAAAGAACACGTCCTGTGATCTAAGTGAAAGGGAAAATATATCCACAAGATGATCCAGTGTGTGTAAAAATAAACAGCTTGATTGCTCTTACATGCTCTTCTTTTGTGCAAGCAAAGAGAAATGCAGAAAAATTGCCACATTTCATCATGTAGGACAAGGGGGCCCAGGTGACACCCTGATCAGGTGTGCATGCATAATCATTCCCAAAATAATCACCCTTTTGAATAATTTCACTCCAAATATTGCAGCTTCAACTTATTCTCTGCAAGTGACTCATAAATCTTTACCGTGAATGTGAATCAAGTTTCAGAGCCGCAGGCTCAGGAGCTTGTTGGATTTATTCAACTTTAGTCTTTATTTATAGACATAAAAGTGTATTATTGGTTGTAACATCCAAACAAAGGAAAACAGATTGTAAGCATCCATTAACATTTTCCCAAAAGGGAAATCTGGAGTTTCTCCTGGGTCTTTCAGTCTCTCCCTTGTAATATTAAGATGATGTCATAAACTCATAATTACTTTGTGATGCTCTTATGTACTCCGTAGTTGCTTGTACAGAGATGGTTATTTATTTTCTGAGCAGAAAAACTGAACAATACAAACAGGTGGGAGGAAGGAGATCGGTCTTTGGTGGTTTAAGGTTTGAAGGACCCCGATATTTTATTTCATCCTATTGCAATAATTTTCTCTGGTATATGCAAGGACACAGGTGTTTTATGTAGTATTATTAAAAAAAAGTTTAATTAATATTCAAGTATAGGATGCAAACACTTTACATCCACTTTATAATGACTGGAGCAAAGAGCAATTTGGGGAGTAGTAATCTGCAGAAAGCACAGTCTTTACTGCCGAATTGCTCCAGGTTCCTTCCAAAAATCTCTCTCTGATTAAGTGGTGGACTTAATGCTCTAACGAGGATCCCAGACTGCAAAAAAATGTATGAGTACGTGGAGGGGAGGGAGGAAGGAACCGACCCAAGAATTTGGGGAAGTGCAAACCTTGGCAGATACCAAGGGCAGGATGGAGCAGTGCAAGGGGGTGAGTGTGCACTGTGGAGACTTCCAGGGTGTGGGGCTTCCCAGGTACATCTGTAATTGCTCCTTGGTTGAGGGCAGAGCAGAAATTTGTTTCCAAGCCATGTTTACCCTGTAACATTTCTGACCTATAAAAGAGCCTGATGGAGTACTGCCTGAGTGACTTGAAATTAATAATTGATCTGGCTTTCTTTCTCCTCCTCATGGAATAATGGTGAGCAGATTGTGATTTCCTCAGATCCTTGTTATTCAGAAATATCTAATACATTTGTACAATTTTTTTCCCCTCTCATTCCATTGCTTAGATTTTGCAGGCTTTGGGTTTGGCTCAGTTTGGGCTTTGGGCAGCACATCAGGGAATGAGCACTAGTCAAGTGTTAGAGGTTGGGGTTGTTGCTCTGCTTGGCAATGTGCAAGATGGTCCCCTCCTCCCTGGGACACCAGCAGGGCTGCAGAGGGTGAGACAGGACCTTCTGCACACGTGTCAGGTCGATCAGGGTAATCCGTCACAGGTTAGCCACGGGATGTTGCAAACCTTCCCAGGACTGGGGTTCTGGGAAATCCATTGCTCAGTGGGATAAACCCTTCCTTGCTGTTTTCTGCCCTAGTATGGAGAAAGGCACAAGTGCTTCTCACGCAAAGATGAGCAAATCCCCCTCTCTGGAAGCATCCTTGGGGTGTGGGAAAAACTTTTCTGCAGGATGGTTTGCTTGGTGGTGGTGCACAGATAAAAGAAAAATCTTTCAAAAGTTGGTGAGAATATTCAGGAACGTATTTTGTTCCCAGTATTCAGTCAAAGCTAATTTGATGGAGAAGAGAAAAATCTCTTCCTTCCTCTGCAAGGAGCATAAATATCCATTTCAAACAATTCTTTAAGGACCTAAGGTTTCTTACTACTCATTGCTAGCCATTTTAATTTCTGACCTCTTCTGCTTGACTAGCTGCAGACCATTCCATGACCCTTTAGGATTCCAAAGCTGAGATTTATGTCCTAGCCCAAATTTCTGTGAATTACTGTTGTACTGAGCCTCTGACAGAATTTGCAGCCGGCCTTTTTCTTTCCCCTATGCAGCTTTCCATACGTCTCCCTTCCTAGCGCTTCATTTAAGCTTGATGGATATAATTTTAACCATTCTCTTCAACTCCACACAGACATTTATAATGCAGACATGAACAGAAAGGGACTCAGCTTGGTTGAGTTTGTTTCATTTCTCTCAGAATTTCCTTTGGACTTATGGATTGTCCATGCTTTTTATTTTGGTCACATGATTTTTTTTGAAAGTGAGAGCTGTTACAGTGTATTTAAAAGTTGTCTTTCCACATTGACTTACTCTGCCTACACAGAGAACTATGCTTTACTTGTCTTTGTACTCCACTTTGGTATTTAAGGATGGCTTTTTTTCCTTGCCACGGGTGGTTCAGGGTCCTGGGCAAGCTGGGGAGAGTGGAATCCTACTCAAGCTGAGTATAGACTTTGACTGCTCAATCTTATAACCCCAGACAAAATCCAGATCCCCGAATACAAACCTGACACTGCAAAAATGAGTGAGAAGAGATGTGTTAAATCACCTGTGCTCTGGTCATTTCGTGGTCAGGAAAGCTCTCTGGAAAGAGATCTCTGGGAAAAAGCCTCTGGTTAATTGAGCCTGTTGCTGAAGGCACTGGTGGCAAAGCAGCAGCGCTCCTGCACCTCTCTGGGCTGGGCTGGTTGGAGGCTGCTGCTTCACAAATCTTGGCTGCAAGTCAGGGTTTCCTACTTCCTTTACCTTTCCCCTCAGCCTCTGATGTTATCAACAGGCTCAGAAAAGTGTTAGAATTTGGGAGGGGAAGGAGTAACTTTCTTTGCCATCTCTCAGTTCCTCAAGCCCCTTTTACACCAGGCAGGAGGAAGGGAGAGGAAATGTAACTAATATTGCTGAACCTTAAATAGATTCCGGATCCAGATCCCTTACTGACGTAAGACTTATTTGGGACACTTCCTAAAGCTAAGATTGATTGCTTTGAGTTACCTCCAGGTAAATATACATCTCTATTTTCAAAATTACCTCACTTTTTTCCTTCTCTAGACCACTTTCTTTGAGAGCTCCTGCTGTCTGGTGCTGCACTGGCCAGCCTGGTAGTAAACCTACCACGCAGTCATCCAGGACTCTCCCTAAACTTGTGGCTGTTTACTTGGGATTTTCTCTGATATACCTTTGATTCTGGGATTTATTCTCCACTCCTGTCTTCAAGGATGTGGGTTAGTTAGCACTCAGGTGTCTATGTGAGCCCATGTTTACAGTCAGTGGTAAAGATGGAAGTGGGCTTGGAATTATTAGCAATTTTGGTTTTCCTAGAATTTCCTCCCCAGTTCTTAGGCAGACCTTTATCAAAACCCCTTGTGCCTAGAGCACCATTTCTCCTGTGACCTGGGAGCTGGGCACTAAACATTGTTCACATCAGAATGGCAGTGCATGAATGAGGGAATCTTTTTGTCACTGTGGTGATGTGCCAACCCTATAGATGCTGTTTTCTTATTAGAAATTAGAAACTTACTCACAGATTCTGAGGCAGAATTTTGCTTCTGTGTGTTCATTTAGGATTTAGCCTGAAGTATTAACATAAAATTTAAAATTGTGTCCTTTCCACTGAAATCCAGTGTGGTTACAAGGTTCTAATAAATATTATGTCCTTCCATCATGCAATTAAAATTTTCCACCTCATTTCACAATGCAAAACACTCACATGTTGTCAATCATTTTGAAACATGATTTTTTGACATCATATAATTTCACTTCATTTTTCAGACAGACATCACACCAGGAAATTATATAAGAAAGGATCCTATTATATCTTTATTTTTCCACCAAATTTCACCTTCAAATACAGACATTTGTGTACATTTCAGTAATTCTGACAATAAACTTTCAAGGAGAAACGAATGGCATCTACATAGCCGTAGATCAGCATATGGAGTTTCCTCCTCTTCAGAGACTGCGGCTCCGGCGCCGGCACCTGGTTAGGAACCGCTGGTGTAGCCACGGGAAGTTTACAAGTCTTCATGCACGAAGTGAAAAGGTTGCTGCTTGAAACAGATACCACCTGGGAGGCAGGGAGGGAAACATATGCACGTTTTTGAACTTTCCTGTGTTTAACAGTTAGCAGACACTAATGAATTGCCAAACAGCCCTGATTTAAAGCGTAGTAGTCAAAAGTAAGGGTACTTGCTGCTTGTCAGGTAGTCCACCTGTTCAAGAAACCAAAGTGCCCCTGCCCTGTGCCAGGAGAAAAGCTGCTGCTGGTTCAAACCTCTGCTCCGGGGTGCGTGTGTGTGTGTGTCATTGTGCTGCTTCCTATCATGGGAGTCAGAAATGCGATAGAATATCTCAGGCTCATTACAGAAGTCTGGTATTCAGCGACAGATTTTGACCAGAGTTGCGTATAAATCTGGGGGAAATACAGCCTGTTTGGAATTTGTAAGTGCTCAGACACAGGCTGGCAAAGTAAGAGAGGAGCAAACCAGGCATGTAAAAAGGCAGAATTAAACTTCTGGTTGTGGCTGCGTTAGGTTTCAGATATCCTCTCCTGGTTTGTGATGTCCTTGGAAATTCACACCTGGTCCAAAAACCTCTTTCATGTCTCTCAGGGCTCAGCTGGAAATGGCAGCACGTTTCCAGAAGATGTCTGAATCTCCTCCATCCTTCTAGATTTTAATGCTGCCATGGGGACATTGCTTCCAGGCAAGGTGATCCCAATATGTTCCACTTACAGGTCTGCTGGGTCACACAGCCAAGCAGCTGCTATTCTGCTAAGGGAATGTGCAAACAGAGCTGCTGACCTACCAGTAAACCCACTGCAGGCAGATTAAGATGAAGTGTTCAAACTTCTGCTCGTTGAAGTCAGTGCTAGAGAACCTGTGCTTGGGGAGTGCAGGTAGAGCCGTGCTGTGGCGTGCAAAGGTGCTGGGCTTGGTCTGTGCAGTCAGCTAAATTGTGCTGGGTGGCCAGGAGCTGCATGTGTTGGGAAGTGCTGCCTCTTAGCCTGCTGGATTGAACTTGGTTTTAGGGTTTACAGTAATAAATGACAATATTGAGCTGAGAGGGGAGATACCAGAGTCTGGGCTGCTGTCCCACACTCCCTTCCTGGCCATGGGGCTGCTGCTTTAAGCAATTGAGACTATTTTCTTTTCTATTCTATTTGAGATGGTGTGTGTCTGATAGCCCTGCTGTGACCAAGGGTTTTGCTGGCAGAACTATTCCTAGGCATCACATGCAGCCACACAGACCCAGGAACCTAAAGGGGCTCAGTTCTTGCTTTGTTTTCCCCTTCAAAAACAGCCGGTACTTTGTGAAACCAGGGAGAGGTGTGAGCAGTGCTGGAGACCCATCAGCCAACATGCAGCCTGGCAGGAGAAGAGCCAACAACCTGGCACGCTGCTGTGTGGTGCTCCAGAGAAGCCCTGGTTCATGGGCTGACATGGCTGGTGGAGAGCCTCACTGAGGCTGTGGTGGTATGTGGAATACTCCCATGGAAAAACATCCTTGCAAAGCTGACTGTGATGCCCATCTCTGCAGAGGGTGGCTGCTGTGGTGGGGGGAAGGAAAGTTGCTTTTAGGGCATCTGTGATTAAAAGAGGGGAAAACCCCACAACACAACCCCAGAGTGGTGAGTTGGTACTGAGTGATAGCAGAGAGCTGGGGAGTGGTGAGGTGGTTCCCCTTATCACTCAAAGTGGGCTGGTGAAAATTGATCTGGTGGGAGAAGTGCAGGGAGAGCAGGCAAGCAGAAAATCACGAGAGAAGGTTGTTACCACCACTTCCTTCCTCAAGCTGCAGCATAGCTTGGGGCTCAGATTCAATAGGAAGTTCCTGCAGCATAACAAGCTCCCACCCATCAGCTGAGCTGCACTCACCACTCGTGTGCACCCTCTTAGCCCACAACAGCTGTAAAGTAGCATCATTTAGCTTAATTTTTTTAATTAGAGGCCTAACCCAACTTGTGGGACTTTGGTGTGGGTTCAGTGGGTGTGCGTGGTCCCCAGCAGTGATCCCAGTCAGCTGCAGGGACGTGCTGTGGGTCAGGGAGCTGCATGATAGGACAGTGCATTTTCTGCCTTCAAACTAACTCAGCTCTTATAACTAACCAGCTCTCAGTGGTCAGATTGGTTTTACTGCAGAGACACAGGGAAATAAATACTCCAGTGGAAGTGCAATGCAAATAATTTCTCCTGGCCTGATCCTGAAACCACTGGGGTGTGCCGTGTAAAAACACGCGAGAAATTAGTCTAATGAACAACAAGAGGGATATTCCAAGGGGTCCCTCATGAGTTTAACATGAAGGGTGCTTTCCCTGAGTTGGGGCAGGGGTGCTGAGCTCCTCGCAGAGTCACCCCCGTGCCGTGAGCACACTCTCAAGGCATGAGCAGCATCTGGGGAGTTTTGGTTCTCATGCACGAGCACAGCCCTGTGATTTGCAGGGGGGGTGTTAATTCAGAGATCTGTCCTTCAAAGCAGGGAAATGATGAGGTAAGAAATCTTTCTGTATTTTGAATATATATATATGTACACACATATAAATATAGATGAGATTATTCAAATGCAGCTTGAATATATTTTGCCTAATCCATACAGAGTTTTATCAATATTTCTTTGTTTATTCTCTTTCATGCCAGCTGCTTTCTTTATATATTTCCATTTTGTACATTTTTCAGAGTGATTGGATCATGTTGCACACACTTCTATTGAAATATTAAGTGTTTGCAATCCCCATTCATAGGCAGCAGCTCTGTTATTATGATCCATCATTTCAAAATCCACATATTTGAAAAAAGAGAGCTTAGCTAGCCCTTGAGTAGCAGAGAGCATTAGACCCAAGGAATCTCATTCGTCTTGTCAATAATCTGTGGATTAACACCACAAAATTGTTTGTTTTGTTGGCATATCCTCACTGTGTATTTTTAAACGAAATGAGCCTGTGGAAGTCCCAGTGAGGTGAGGTCTGATGGGGGTTGGGTTTATACTGGTGTCAGCTGGGAAACAGAGAACTTCCCAGTTGCACCCAGCTCCTGAGCATCTCATGGTGGTTACAGTTCTGGTGGTCAGGACAGGAGAAAGGAAACCTGTGATGGCCAGGGCAGCTTGTTGGTGTTATCCGTGAGGGAACAGCCCTCCCTGTGCCTGGGGTTTTCATTCCCAGCCAGCCTGCAGGAGGAGTCACCCTTGTTCATTGCTCAAATACAATGGGTTCTGTTAAAAAGGCTCTTTCTCTCGCTTTCTGTGTCCCAGTGGGATGTGTGAAGGCGGAGACAAGGTGGATGAGCAGAGGGGTGACCAGACAGGTGCAGCACTTGCGGCAGCAATGCAAGAGGAACACCCAACCTGTTTTGTGAGCATCTGAGATATGGACAAGCTCGGTGACAGTGCTGGCCAGGGTCTGATGGTGGCCACAGCAGACTATGGAGCATCAGCTTTAAGCATCCATTCCTTTTGTGGGGTCTCCTGCACCACAACACTGCCATCATTACTTTTTCCACAGGTTCTGATCACCCCCTGGGTCAGTTTCACACCCCCATTGGCTTTGGCACCGCTGCCAGAGGCGAAAGGGTGGTGAAGCCACTGGTGACACACTGGCATCCCCCTGGTCGGGCTGGTGCAGGGCAGCCCAACCCTCGTGCTGCCAAAATCTGGCCGTGGCCTTT
>NW_008240228.1:4778880-4800674 GCF_000691975.1 Corvus brachyrhynchos
GGTCCGTGCGGCACTGTCACCTAGCAACCGCCCGGCCACGGCAGGTGGGACTTCAAAAAAATATTTTTTAACATAAAAATAAGGCAATAATTTCGAAAGGTGCATTTTTGTTTTAGCAAACACGAATATTTGGACAGCAGGGTTGGAACTGGAAGCTGGAGATGTATTTGCTTTGTATCCCTGTGACTCCGGGCTCTGGAACGGGGGCTGCTGTGATGAAATGGAGCTATCCATTTCATGTGTACCAGGGTTTAAAGTTGAAGGGTGATTGCCTTACCCTGATTTTTCTTCTTTTTTCCCTCACACATGCTATAAAAAATAATATAGTTAAATTACAGGGCGGGCTTTTTTAATGTAACTTCTACTTCTGAGGCTGAACGTTCAGGTCTAATTTTTTTTTTAATCAGAGGGAAGAAAAGAGAAAGAAGTATATAAACTCAAATTATCCCCTTCCCACTATTTTAGAACACCTTCAAGATTGCAGAAGTCTTCTGAGCTCTATATTGGCGATTCATGGTGCGGCAGCTCACTGCAAAATCCGCTCGTTCGTTTTCGCTGATTGAATTTACTGATTGTTAATGTGTATAAAAGTGTTATGTACTTTTGAAGTAATCTCCTGCTAAAGGATTTATAGGAAAGACTATTTAAATGTCGCAGCATTTTCTCTGTTGTTATGACAGTATTATTGAGTAAATAGTTTAATTTTAGTGCCCTAGTTAAAAAAAATCCATAATGACCGTCACATAAATCGTTTGCTGTTTTTATTTCTATATTTAGTTCCCTCTGAAGATACTGGAGTTGAAAATAGGCTAGTACCTAAGACATGAATTCTGTTAAATATTAAAGAGATCTCATCAATGATTTTATTAGTCTCAGTACTCAGTGAAGGCCGCAATGACATCTGAAGTCTAATGATTTTTTTAATATATTTAAAGCCTTGCACTGCACCTTTAAATATTGAACAATATTGAAAAATATAGAAGTACTTTTTTGTATATTAGCTTTAGGCAGAACTGTTGTATGATTTCCACTTCTTTCATGACATTGTAATGATGTTACCACATACAACTTTATCTTGCATGAAAAGGTGAAGTCATGAGTGATTTCTCCAATTTAAAAGCACTCAACCCTCACAGTGCTAGAAATGAATATTTTGCATATATTCATGCAACAATGATTCAATTTAAGATTTCTATTTTCAAACATTGCTTGAAACCTTTGGTATGTTAGTAGTAAAATTGCCAAAATGTGTAATAAGATTTATTATAGATGAGTAGCATTTTATTTAGTATTTCATGTTAACACGCTTTTAGGGTTACCCTGGTTTAGCAGAAGAATTCATCTTTCTTTTCTAATCAGAGCTAACACTTTATTGTATTATTAAGATACACTTACTGTAGGGTTGTATATCACTGTGGGAGCAGAGTTTCCTGTGCCTGGCAAACCTGCTCCTGGTTGATGCACAGCGCCTGCCTCCTGCACCCCAACCCCACCACTTACACTCTGCCCGCCACGGTGCTTCCCTTTTATCCTTTTTAGTTTTCCTCCTAAAAAGCCGTCTGGAGCTCTGTGACACACCCAGGTCTCTCCTTGCCTCTCTGCCCAACCAGACCTCAGCTCTGCCCTTGGTGCACTGACAGCAGCAAACCCTGTCCTGGGATCACCAGTGCGGTGATCAAAATACAAATCACTTTGGTGGTGAGTTTGTTTTGCAGCTTCACCTTCATCACCTGCTCATGGCACTGTTTGTCATGGAGCTGCCATTTCCCTGGCCATCTGTGGCTGGGAAATGTGTGGATGCATTTTGGTCCTTGTGCGAAGGCCACCATATATTGATGTCCATGGCTTTGCTATCTAGGCATGTGTGGCACTGGGGCTGTAGGAACTGGGAGATAAAGCAGCAGAGCAGATGCTTGACCCAAAGCAGTGGACATCTCGTTTCTGCTCCCTCATGGCCTTTTTTGTGCTCTGGGGCAGGTTGCATCCCTGCCCAAGTGGCATCATCGTGCATACATCATTTTTGTGACTGCGGATTGGTGAGAGCGGGCCTGAAAAATTCCTGGCATTTTGATCCTTTGACCAAGGTCCAAATCCTGGTGCCTTTTTTTGCCTCCAGTAATCCCTTCACACTTAGCCCCAATGTGGCCACTTACAGAAGGAAACAATATGTCCCACAGGTAAGGAGAGAGTCACTGCTGAAATGGAGGTGTGAGGGATGTGTGGTGACGAGCTACCGTGCTGGAGAGATGAATATGTTTACATCCTTTAAAAGTTATAATTCAGCATGGATGAGCTGGCATCCCCCCCTTCCACATTCATGTTTGATTCACAAACAGAAAGAAATGATCTACTATTAGGAAAGATTTCTCTTTGACTGGGGAGCTGGAGATGGTAGTGAGAGTAGCTTTCATAGATGAAAATAATTGTACACTTTTTGTATTATTATTTTTGGCAAAGAGCTAGCATTTCAGCTTTCCAGAGTATTACATCATTACTTTGTATAATGCATCATAATGATAGAGTGAATGGAAACGAAGAAATGCCAGCTTCTGTTGCAAGTTTAAAGACAGACACACATTTTCAGCTGGGAAAGCTGCTGTTCAGCTAAGTGTTTTCCTAGATGAAACAAAGCTGCAATCCCACTTGGCATTCGCATTAATTGTGGACTTGCCAACAGGCCAGTTTCACTGGTGTATAAATTAGTGGAGAATTATTCAACTCATCTCAATAACTAAGAGAATATCCTCATAAAGCTTGCTGAGCTGTAAGACTTCCCCCCTCCCCCCCACTTTCCAGGGTATTTTGCACCCTATACTTAGAAAAATCACAGAATTTGCATGCTGTTCCAAAAAAAAAAAAAGGAAAAAAACCATACAAAGAAAGGCATCAGATATACTGATACCCCAGCACAGCAATGTGGTGACTATCTGCATAAAATAGCAAGTTTGTATGGGAAATGTCCAAATTAAGAGGGAATTTTCTGGTTTGTTGTTTGAGTTTTGAGTTTGGGTGTTGGTTTGGGGTTTTTTTTGTTTTGAAATTCAGCTAAAAATGCGAAGTGGAAGCGCCTGTGAAAGGAGCCTCATTTCCAGCATCAGACACCCGACATTTCATGTCTCTCTGTCGGAACAAGAGCCCAGGAAGTGCAAACTTCCCCAAAGTGTCCTGCCAACAGGCCTTTCTGACCTAGAGGGGGGATCACCTTTATGGTGACAGGATAATTTGATCTCAGTGCCATCTAATCCTTATTTTCTTTATGGAGACTGCCGGCAAGGGTGCCAATTAGTGCCAATTGTGATGGTGGCTTTTGTGATGCAGACACCTGCCCACTAGGAATTGGACTGGTACCACCAACACACATATGCCACTAAACAGCTGTCAGATGGTAATGACTTTTTGGAGTAGAAGAAAAGGGCAGAATTTCATTCTGAGGCAATTTTCTGAGAAAATTTTTGCCATTTCTCATCTCTCTCTTTCCTCACTCTTTTTTGGTATCTGAATTCCAGGCTTCTAATGACTAACAAAATGTGAATTTTAACATGTATCTCATAGCACCAGCTTCATCCCAAAAACCATGTGGTCCAGATGAGCAAAAGTAGAGTGAGAAATTATATTAATGGTATTCATATTATTCTACATCGTATTTTAAACTTGTTATCTGTAGTCTCTTCCTTGTTTAGGTTACTTATCCCAGAAACAGACAAATGAAACACCACGTTTTCTTTTCCACTCTTCTGGCTTTTTGGCTGAATTAAAAGACTGAATTAAATGTAAACATAAAAAAATTCTTTTCTTTTTTTTTTGATGACAGAATGAAGTGCTTTGCTGCACTTCTGCAGCTCATGCCAACACAGGCACAATAGTTCAGGATCTCTCTTACGCTTTTATTAAACTCTCTTCTAATTTCCAGTCAAATCAACAGTCCCTTCTTTGATGCCTAAGCAGGGGAAGTTTACAAGCCTGCTTTATCCCTGAGTAATTATGTGTGCATGTGTGTGCTTGTAGGAGTGCGTAGACATCCATCTGTACTGGCACATGCACCTTTAACTGTAACTTTTCGGGTAATTTTGGCAGTAGGGTCGTGAGTGGATTGGATTTCTTTATGGCAGATGGGAATTTCTGTGGTGTTGAGGTGTCCAAACCTTGTAGCTCATGTAATGGGTCCGTGGGTGAGGTGTTGAGCACTGTCTGGGAAGTGTGGGAGTGTCTCACAGGAGATACTTGGCACTGTGTGAGGAGGGCCCTTCGGTGCTGTAAGAGGATTCCTGTATCCTTTCCAAGCCTTGAGTCGCTCCTGATGCCTGATAGCCCAGGCAGAGGCCGGGCACTGGCAATCAGTGGGACCTTTCAGCGCTCAGCCAACACACACAGAGCCCCTTCAGCCTCTGCTCTGCCGGGTGTCACACCTCGATTAGCCCAATTGCTCACTGGCATCAACCACTAAATGTGGATGTGAGAGGAAATAATCCTAAATAAACCAAGGCTGGTTCGCAGTAAGAAAAAGGAGAATTCACAGTCACATTTAAAGAACACCGCTGTTGCTGTATGGATACATAATATGTATAGAATAAGTTTGTATGAAGGTTTTTCAAGTGAAGTAAAATTAGTCAGGGGTCACTGCTTTTTGTAAGGATTTGTTGCTGAGGTCTGGGCCCTGACGGAGCTCAAGAAGTGTTTGGACAATACTCTCGGGCACACTGTGTGACTTTTGGGGATGGTGCTGTGCAGGGCTCGATGATTCTTGTGGGTCCTTTCCAACTCAGTTTATTCTGTGATTCTGTGATCGTTCCTTGCTGCTGTTTCCAAGGAATGTAAAGCTCTGCTACATCTTGGACCAGCTCTGTTATCACCTTCCTGTCTTTCTTCCATTTATTCATTACTCAAATGCTGACCATTTTCATGCAGCTGTAACTGGCTGTGGCTTCTGCCACGGAAAGGACAGAGTTTGCAGAGGGTCTCGCAGCAGTTTCTGGACTTGGTGGTGAACTGCTCTCCCTGCCTGCCAGGAGGGCTCTGACCCACCAGGAATGCCTGCATTGTCACCAGAACATACTCCGAAATTTCACAGATTTGAAAGGAATGGCAGCCAGGGCAACCAGCATTCACAGGTTTGGGAGAGCTAACAGCAAACCTACAGAGGCTCAATCAGCTGTTTTAGTTTGTTGGTAGCTTTTGACCATGTTTTTTTCTCCACCAGTTAGCTTGTTAAGGGCTTACAAAACATTTTCTCTACATCTTGGGGTTGTTCCAAGGCTTCTCAGTTAGAAAGGACAACAGTGGGGCTCATATTTTTGAAACCTCAGCCCCTGCTCTGGCACTCAAAGTAAATGTTGTCTTTTCAAAGGCTGCAAATCCCAGCTATTCCTTTCCTGACACTGATGGTCAGATTGTAGAGGGGCTCCTCAGTTAGTTTTCTTTAGTGCACAAGTCACCCAATCCTTGGGTATGAACATGCTCTGCACTAGAATGTACTGCTGGTTTTTGGGTGGGTGAGTAGTCATGTGCCTGGGTGAGCAGCGGGTGCAAAGTCCAGCCCCATACTCCATCCACAGTCCTCAAATGCAAGCCAAGGAATCCCTGGAGGCTCAGCAGATCTCATTGCTGGCACTGAAGTGAGAACCTGTGCCACTCCTAACAGGTGTTCTTTGTTAGTTTTTCAAATGATGCAAACATGTTTTAAGCAGTCCCGTGGGGTGTCCCTTGCACATCCTAACACATAGACCTCCTGATGAACATGTAATACGGTTTTTAACACATGCTGGTCTTCAAAACATGAAATATTCAAGGAAAATGCGGTAATTCTTTAAACCCCCTATCATTGTGAATTCATATCATATTCATTGTAATAGCATTGATCAAAATGAATTCATTTGGTATTCATGTAAATGTCACATGTACTTCCATAGGTGTTTCATTGTAAATTAGCATTTCTCAGAGGACACTTAAAATAAAGTGTTACTGAAAGTTCTCATTACACATATTGCTGAGATTAGTACATTAAGGATCATGTACTTACATAGTACTAATGCATTTCTGCCACTTAAAATGCTGCAATACCCATTTCTGATATCTAGAAAATATCTAAAGCAATTTTGAGAATTACTGACATCCTGAAGGAAGTGGTACTTTTGTGATTAAATTGGTTTTGTGTATTTCACTTTGATTTACAAAAAAAAAAAAAAAAATCCTGTGCAAGATATACTTAAATGATTTTTTGATTTAAGTGACTTTAGCATCAAGTGAAAAAACAACAACAAAAAAAGAGAGCCACATATAATTAGAAACACAAACCACAAATATTATAAATGCTTTTGGGTCTTCAAATTTGTCTCACAAAGCCAAATTAGGTGATTCTTTAGTACACTGTGGCACATGCTTTTTGATGCATTTGCTTTCAGGTTATTCCTTCTTAAGAGGAAGACGAAAAGTTCTGTGGTCTCAGGCAGATGCATTTCTGACGTTTTGAATTGTCCATTACAACTTGCTTGGTCTGAAGTTACTTTTGAAAAGATGAAGTTTAAAGAAGACTACAAAGCATTTTATAAATAGCTGACAAAAGGTGCGTTACAGTAACTATAAAAGAGAGAGCATTGTTTGAGTTCTGGAACACTCTAAAGCTGTCTGACAATGCTGTGGATGTCTTCTGAAAAGAATTGATGTAATTATTTTAAGGCTTTTTTGGTAACACTAATAAAAAAAACTCTGAAGCTTAGCAGCTGGCCTGATCCTAGGAGAAACCTCTGGAAAAAAAATGGGGAGGTGGCAATGTTTTAGTGTTTATGCTGGAAGGGAAGAGGCAGATTTGGCCATGAGGAATTGCAAAACCAATCCCATGATACAGTGTCCTAGCAAATAGTTGCTTGCTCTTCCGGCTTCAGCCACAGGAGTTGTGGACTTGCAGTGTGGGCTTGCAGCACGTGTGGGTGGGCTGGGCAGGAGGCACCATTCCTGCGCAGCACAAAACAAGATGGTATTGTGGCTGAAACACTGCTCTGGGCTGTGGGAGGTTTGGGTCTACTCCTGCTGTTGTGCCAGCATGTCCCCTGTACCAGCTGTTCCTCTGTCGCTCATCCTGGACAAGGCGGTGGCATTTTGGGGATGAGCCTCTTGGAAAGGGAGGAGGAGAGGATGTGGAGGAAGAGATCTTGTGCTCTTTGAGATGTCCTTGGTCTCTTGTGCAACTGTCCTGACCTCCCTCAAATGTGCCCCTCCCCAGCCTTGCAGCTGATTTCCAGCTTTGGTGACTGATCTCTGTAGTGAGTCGAGCTGCACCTCCAGAAAACGTCTGTCAAATCTGGGAGTGGATAGCTCCACACCTGAGTATCAGCTGTACATTAGTGCTCCGTTTTGGCTTGTGCCTTGCCTGTTTTTCCAGAAGTTTTCAGTTTTCCAAGTGTTTGCCTAGTTTATAGTGTATTCCTGACTGGTCTGAGAGCTTGCAGTACGGCAAACCTCAGGACAGAGCATGGAATCCAGAAATCCATTTCAGGTTAGAGCCATAATTAGCTAATGTGCGATAATAAATAGCTACTAAAATCACATGAAAAATATGATAGGGCTATAAAGCGTGTTTTTATAATCCTGCTCCTCCCCTTTTTCTGCCGCCTCCTCCTCCTCTTCAACGTAACAAGGACTCTAATAGGCTTCATGTATAAGTGCCTATTTTTATTAAAGACAAGTGTAATCTTTTGTAGTCCAAATGTCCCTATCATAAATTCTAACTGAGGAAAATATTAGGACTCATTTATTTATGAACCCGTTAATAATGAGGTGCAGTTATGAAAAAGGCTTTCTCAGCACAAAGCCTACTGAACAAACAATGCACACTGGGGAAAAGGAGCTAGTTAGCCTTCCTGACTTAGATAAAGCTATGGAGAAATGACAAGTGCCAGTAATTAGCAAAGCCTCTTCACCAAGATAACCCTATACATCTCTGTCTATTTCAATCACCAAAGACTCCGATTCAGTGTAAAATTAAAGCCGGGATGCCATCAATTTCTGTTAACCTCTTTATATTGTTCTGTGTTCATGCATATGTGATAGATAGTTTTTGTCATTTTATTAAATGGTGACATCTCAGTATGCATGTGACTAAAACTGTTTTCTCCTTAGCAAAGTATTTTTAATCGTCTCTCCATTGCCTTTATTATCTCGGTTCTTCTGAGTTCTAATTGCTTTATTGTGCAGTATTGGCAGCTGTTCTGGGGGTGCAAATGTTTGTGCCCACTCCTTTTCCAAGGAGTGAATCTGGGCTTAACGGGTCTGTGCCCTTTCTGGTGCTCATGTGAGCAGGTACAGTAGCTCTGATCCATCTACTTAACCTTCTACTGCATTTTTACCTGAACAGGTGAAGAATTATTGGTTACAGTGATCAGCACTGACGTGCAGACCCCTGGTTTCCATGAGTGTGGCCTCCTTTCTCCACCCTTGTCTGGATGGGTGGCCCTGGGTTTGTTGTGGTGGGGTAGCTGCTGTTCACCTGCTTGGGCCACAAGCCAAAGACTATTGAACTCAGCTGGAAGACTATCGACTTGTGGTCCTCCACAAATGCAGTCTGCACCCAAACTGCTTTTTTTCCACCTTAAATGTTGAGCCCTGGGGTTTTTTCCCCTGCAGGCTTCCAATATTTTTGAGCTCATACTGCCTAAACTTCCCCATGACTTTCGGATAAGTCAGCGAACACATTCACCTAAAGCTTTGCAAGGGGAACAAAAGTTATAAATCAACCCTGTTTCCTTGACATCAGGGCAGATTTGCTGGGAGTGCTCTCAGAGTGAGCTCTGCGTGACCTGAGAAGTTGCATGTGGCATTGGGTGTCATAACAAAAGTTCCTGCTGGCTCCATTTTCCTGCTCCGTAATGTCTTTTTACTTGTTTTAAGTACTCCAGGCCCCGACTGCTGAGGTTATTAATCTTCATCTGTGCTCTTTTTAAACTTTACTACTAGCACTTTTTTTGCCTCAGATATGCTTTTATTCATTCTTTTCAGCAGCAATAACCTCTCATATTGGCCAAATTAGGAAATAATTGCAAATAATAGAGAATCCTTTTCCAGCTCTACAGTAAAGGATTATATATGTGCTGTGTGTGAGGGATGGCACAGAGTGTAAATACCAAAATATGGGCAAATTGGCAGAGAAGGGAAGGATGTTGGTTGGCTCTCTCCTCTGTTGCTGTCCAGCTCGGGGGTCTTTGTGTTCAGGGCACAGCCCAGGGCAGAGGGTCACACGTGGTGGTTTCTGGAGGAGGAGGAGGAGGAAGAAGGAAAAGCAAGGGCTGGTTTTGCAGTTCAGCTCATGCCAGTCCCTGCAGGTTGTTTAGGAAAACCTGGGCAGCGTCTTTTAGTCTTCTGAGGTAGAAACAGATTTGGGTGAATCAAATTAAGTTGCTTGTATTTTTTAAGCAGAAACATGTGACCTTCCTTGGTTTTATTTATGTGGCCACCAAAGCCGTGGCTTGTTTCTGTCCAATGCTGATCCCAGGAGTTCCACCCCGCTTTTCCTGTGTGTTGGATCAGTTTTCAATCTTCATCCATTGCTTTGAAACACCCAGTTTTCCAGTCAAGGAGCTGAAACCAAGAGTTTATTCCTGAATTTTGTCACAAGTCACACGTCATAAGCAGCCAGTAATCCAACCCAGCTCTTTGCAAGCCAGCAGAACTGTCTAATTAGGCACCATATAAATAATTACTTTTTGATAGTAACTATAGATGTAGGACTCTGGGATATGCTTGAGCCATATAAAAAGCTGCTGCTTTCAGGTGCCTGGCTGCTCTCATACATAGGCATTTTCAGGATCAAAGCTCCTGCGAATGTTATTCACAACAAATAATTGTACTAGCTTTTGGGAAGAAAATACGGAGAACATTCATGTAATGCTGCTGTCTCAGCTGGGGAGCAAGGAAATACATTGACTGTAGGAGAGAGCAAAGCTCTCTGGGCTCTCTTATCACATTAACACTTACCTTCCTTCCTTCCAGTCAAAGTTCTCTGAGCTGCTCTTTCCATTGTTTTTTATTATTCATTTGAATCAGAAAATAATATTTTTCCTCTCTAATTCAGGAAAAATTGTCATTGCCCACCTCCTGCTGAGGCAAAAGAGTGCCAGAGCCCATCTCCTATAAGCTCCTTCTCACTTCAAATGCAGCCTGCAATGGCTCCTTTGGAAATGTAACAGGCTATTATAGAAATATGTATTTACACAGTATTTTAAGATGCACATTATCCACCTGATAGACCATAACAGCTCACTATTACAGCCTATTGAATAAAACCTCTTTGCACCATTTTTTTTTCAAAGCAGATACTTTTTATGTGATGAATTGTGATTTTATTGTGTAAAAGTACAAGTTCGTCGTGGAGGGCCGTAGGAGGACACCATTTATCTGTAACCCATTGCAGCAGGAAAGTGCTCTCAGCCTGACCCATGGAATGAATTATTCTGACCAGAGGGATGCAGACTGAAAAAAAAGGAGAAAAAGAGCTTCATGAACCTGAAGGGAAAAGTTGCAACATTTGTTTATTGGCCTGCAGTATATTCTAAGGGAGATCACTTCTGCAGAGTCATTTTCCTTCTTCCTTTGCTGGTCCTAGTTTTTAAAGGAACTCCTCTATTTTGAAAGCATCTCCGCTTGGCTTTCCCTCCCAAACTTCCTGTGCCGCTTGTGTGACTCACTCCAGCTGATCCATACTTGAACAGTTTCTCTCTTCCAGGGATTCACGTTAGAACCTGCACTGCCCTAGGTGCCATCCCTCTCATTGTCCGAGGATGCTCCGTTGGAATAGACAATGATCAAAATTTTATTAGCCTGAGGCTAGGCATGAGGACTCCTTGTCATTTCCTGTGAGTTTTAACTTAACGGGGAACAAAAGACAACAGGACCCCAACTTCAAAATGAAGCTGGCAGCTAAAGACATGGTGTCCCTGCTATCCAACAGGCTGAATAAGCTGCAAATAGACAAGATCCCCAGCTTGTTATAAGATGAAATGGAGCCCAGCCCCTGTTGAGAAACGATTTTACATTGCAGATGTTCATGAATGAATGGAAAATGTGGTGACTTCAAGTCTCTTTTCTTTCCCCTATCTTCAGGATGTCAAAACTGATTTTTTAAGAGAAACTCTCTAACAGTTACAGTTGACTCCTGAGAAGAACTTGCATGTCTGGAACAAAATAAAGACTCCCAGCCAGCTGAACAGCGTTGTCTTCTTCCCTCCCCCCATTCAAATTAAGCATACACAACAGAAATACCAAACAGGCATGGGTTTTACATATCATGCCAATTCTGATCCAAAACAGTTTATTAATATAAATCACCTCCAAAAAAGGGAAAGATTTTAAAGGGAAGCGAGTAGCTGCCAAAAAGACTTACACACAGAGCCAGTGCCTAACACTAAACCTAGTGGAACTCATGCATTTCCACTCCTCATGAAGCCAAGCAGTGGGGGGCCAGTGCTTTGAACCCTGCGTGGGACACTTGCTGTGAGCCCCCACTAGAAAGCATATGGTTTGAGAGGAAACAGAAACACCATCCAAAAACGTGCTGGTCTATAACCAGTGGATCTGTAAATAGTCTAAACCCATTCCCCTGCAGGAGGGGACCGACAGGCCCCATCCAGTCTTTGCCATGGCTCTTCCCCCTCGGGGAAGTCAGCGTGAGCTCCGACCCCTCTGACATGACTCCTCTACACGTCTCAGAGCAGAAGAGGATGGCTTGGAGGGGCAAATGTCACCCCATGGGTGCAGGGATGCCTGTTGGCCATGCCTTTGCATGCCAGGCTGCCATCCCTAGGATTCTCACAGTGTGGGGACCCACCCAGCTCCTCTCTGTTCCAGACCTTTCTCTCGGCACTCCCAGGAGGGCTTTCCTGGTGTCCAACCCAAGGATGGAAGCTGACTTTAAGTCTGTGGTTTTGTCCCAAACATCTTCTCCTTGACTCTTTACTCTTGACTCTTTCACAAAGCAGGACCGACCAGCCCGAAGTTGTGGTTGTCTGGATTTCCTAGGTCTGTTTGGGAAACTCGTCCTCACTTTTTAAACAGTGTATTCGGTTTAATTTTCATTATTTTTAGATGTTAAATTTTACATCAATACAGTATGTCTTAAACTACTGTATTAGAATGCTGCTTGACTCACTTCCAAATTGAAGACCTTTTAAAAAAATTGAAGCAGTCCAATAATTTTAAATCACTCTGCACTGTGCATTGCAATTTAAAATTATTGGAGTGCTTCAAATTTTTATAAGCCCTTGAATTTGGAAGTGATCGAGGTTCTGGGCATACTCAGTGTAGAGCAATTTAAAATTATAAGAGCTGTCAAATTTTTATATAAGCACTTCAGTTAGAAAAGGGATTTGGGTTCTGGGCATGTGCAAAGGGGAGCAATTTAAATTATTAAAGTGCTTCAATTTTTTTTCTAAGCACCTGATTTTGGAAGGGTTTTCGTTTGTGCAGCCTAAAATGACAACTTCCTTTGAGAGTTTCTTCTTTAAAAGAATTTCAATCTCGCAAACTAAAGTATTCTTTAAAATATGAATTCACTGATACTTTAAGAACTGATTTGCACAGAGCTTGGTGCCCAGAACATCTATTTTTTTTTTATTCATTTAATCATTTCAGTCTTTAAGGGGCAAATTGATGGTATAGAAATAGCTGCCTCTTTGGATCCTAAATTTTTTCCAACTGTTGCATTCATGGTACAAAAAAAAAAAGTGGAAAAATGAAAAATTTGATGGGAAGAACTGAATGCTTTTTCCATGGACTATCCTGCCTGGCCAACGGAATTTAGAAGGCATGCAAAATTGAAGCAATTTGTTATTAAATCTCATTTTAATGTCTCTCAACACACAAAATGAAAGCCATGTGATAGCTGATTGAATCTGAAGGAAGGAAGTTGGAAAGCAGCTTTATTTGCACGCTCACTCTCTGTACTGAAGTGATTCCCGCCAGGAGCCGTGCCAGGATTGCCATCTTTGCCCCAGATCCAGCCATGTCCTTTAGCATCCCAGTGCTGGGCAGCAGGAGCAGCCAGGGGAGCAGGGAGGGTGCGGTTCACCCACCGGATCCCACCCTCTGCTGCCGTGGGACAAACGCAGAGGGAATCAGCGCAGCTGAGCCGGAGATCGCTGTGTCCGGGTGCACGGGAAAGAGGACACTGAGGGATGCCCTCACTGAGCTGTCAGAGCACAGAGACAGGGCAGATGAGCATTTCCAGCCTCTCCACTCATGTTTCTCTCTGCTTTCCCTTTGTAAAACCAGGGATTCACTCTATAGGGCAGGGATCATGGTAATTAGTTAATGTTTAAGGGCACTGTGTACCTTAAGCCTTGTGTACCAGGAGTATCTGCGGCGTAGAACTGTGCATTTCATCAAATGCCAATTCAGTGTTTTCTTCCCCTTGAATGCTCCTTTCACTTGTTACCATGGAGGTGATAGGTGACCATTTGTAGTTGTTTATTCCTTGGAAAATGAAGTTTTTGAATAAAAGCCAGTGATCAAATTAAATAGGGGCAAAGATATGCCGGAGGTGAAATTCAAACAGGAGCCAGATGAATCATATAGTCAGGAATGAAGGGAAAAATTTCTGAAAGCATTTTGCTTTTTCCCTTGGAGTTTTTGTTCTTGTTTTGTTTAGGGTTTTTTTCCAAAAAGTAGAAGTACAAAATTGGTTTCTTACTGTCTGTGGTATTAACTGCATCATTCTTTTGGGATGTGAAATCCAGGGGTTGTTCTGTGCCAGAAGGACAGAGAATGGGAGACCAAACATATTTCTGCTCAGTATAAGTTGGTTTGGACTGTGCTTTCATTGAACTGTTGTAGAATTTTGTGGCAGGCATTGGCTAAGTTCTGTCCAGAGATGGGGTGTGCTGGGTCCTCCATGCGAGTGTGGCTGGGAGCCACCGTGTGTGGCTGTGTCAGTGGTGAGAAAAGGTTTTCCTGGGAAGAGTTTGGTAGAGGTGAGGGCTATTCGTGCCTTCTCTTTCTGTCCAGCATGTGGGCGTGGGCATGGACTGGATGAAAAATCTGCCTGGGCAGAGGAGCAATAGGGGCAGGTCCAGGCTGTCCTGCAGGCAGGTCTGTGCAGGGATGAGCGTGTGTCGGACCAGGGCGTGCAGAGGCAGTGGGGGATCAAACACAGAGAAACACCCTGGCCCTGCCTGTCTGAATCCCTGTTCTGGCACAAAATAACAGAGGGAATCGCCTCGGAGCCGCCGCCTCACAGGCTCACGTACGAGCACCAAGGCTGCCTTAAAGTTCCCGTCTCGCTGCCTCACTTCAGACGCTGCGTGCTTGAACCCCGCTTTTGGGCTGTATTCATGCTAATGTTGACAGGTTTTTTCCTCCTTTGTTACATTGTGCAAACCAAATAGAAAGTGAGGTGAGCTTGTCTGAGCAGATGAAAGATGGCAAGAAATTGGCGCTTGGGGACCAGTGTCTTGGTGACATCGACTCTGCAGTCCTTTTTTTCTCTCTCTCCCTGGCTTCCCCTCTCCCTCTCATTCTCTCTGAAATGGTCTGTGCCTCCAGTAATTTACATAATACTCTTCTGACACCTTTACTTTAGTCATCAATCACGGTACCTTCTCTCAGTCTATCTTTTGTCTGAGCATGTCTCTTCTTTATCAGGCCATGCACAAAAGATTAATTTCACAGTTTTTCTCCCTTCTTTCTTTCCTTGCAAGATACAAAGCTCATGAAATGACAGAAGCAAGATAATGAAAACAACAATGCAAGCAATTTTTTTTTTTGTTCTTGCTGGTTGGATCTCAAGATACTTTTTTTAACCTCATTGTGTGCCATCTGTCTTAGAAAAGGTCTGCTCAGTATTTTTTAATACAATTCTGATGCTATTCTGAAGACTACCTGGGGAAAAAATACATATTTTAATCAGGCCATAGGTACTGATTTAAAATTTAAAAAAATAAATTAAAAAAAAAGGAATTTGCGGAACTATTAAAGCGAGGGGTCCATTTCTAATGGTGGCATGGGCTACTGCACAGTGCCCGTGCCCCAATTAATATTAATGATCTTTTGTGCATAGCAAATTTATGGCATTTGATTGACTCACACAACTACACTTCAAGCTGTCACGTAAAGTGAAATATATGGGCGCCATGGCCTAATTTGCATATGCATATGTTCTTAATATTAATTAGTCTAATGGATCTAAGGACCTGGAGATAATTTGAGTACTGGGAGAAGAGAAGCAAACAAACAAAACAAAACTCGCTGAACAGTGCCCTGCTATGGGTTGGTCCTACAGTCAAATAACTCTCCCAAAATGCAAAATAATTGGCATGAATATCTCCTCCTTCCCCATGTCTCTCCCAGGACTGGCTGAATTAAAATCTTATCCCATATAATGCATTGTTTTGGCTCTGACCCTGACACTTTTTAATTTGAAATGCTTAACATGCCAAGTAGATTACAGAATTATAGACAGAGGAGTTTGAGTGCAGGCTTATGGGCATAGGTCAGGGCCATGAGACTTGCAGCCCTGCGAGGGGGCTATTTCCCAAAACACCTGTGTAGCTTCCATTAATATTTATGGGAGCTGTGCGAGTTTATTGGGGGGAACTTGGTCTCCCCACCTTGGCTTTGTGCTTGCATTGCCTGGTAATGATGGCACAGATCTCCAGACGACAAACAGCCACTTTTGACCATTGGGCTTTCAAAGTTAGTGAAAATTCACATTTTTGATACTCCAGGGAACAAGAGATGCCAGAGCACAAAAGCAAGGAGGTGTCAGGGCAATCTTTTCCGTTTGACTTGTGAATTGGCTTATGGGAGGGCTGGTGTCCTAATCCTGGCTGCACCCCTAGATCTATACACTCCCCTCTGGGATAACCAACTTTACGATGAGGAGAACCTTTGTATCATGGTGAAGAGGAGGCTGGCAGTGGGGTCCATGCACTAAGTCCTTCCAGGACCACAAAGTCCTGGCAGGAATTAGCGAGGGGAGGGAGGGATGGTCTGGTGTCCCTGTAAATTGGCTGAAGTCAGGAGATCCTTAGATCCATTCTCATCCTGTGCAGTTGTGCGAGCACAGTGTTGTTACCAGTGCAAAAGGAGAATAGACTCCGACTGGGAGTCCCCTGGGAGAGGCCGTGGCTTGGGATATCCCCGTGCAGCATCCTGCAGGAAGGGTGTGCAGGATATGTGTGGCTTTCCTACAGTCCGGGCTGGTGGCTGTGGGGCTGTTTCTGTGCTGATGGGGAGGTGACAGAGGAGTGACCACCACCCCTGTCACCAGGGGAGCTCCTGCGTGGGCACTTCTAGTGAGGCATGGGCAGCCAGCTGAGGAGCTGGGGCTGTGGCTGCAGTACCACCCCTCCATGGGCAATCTGCAGGGATCCAAGCTCCACATCCAGCAGGGAGGGAGGAAAATCCCAAAGGCCAGAGCATAACAGAGATTTCCAGGAGATAAGGGTGTTTTGGAACTGGGAAATTCGTTAATGCTGTTCCCAACCTCGGGGGATGTGGGGACCTCATCTCGGATCCGGTCCCTGACTCACCTGGGTTGTTTCACCTCCCAGAGAAAACAGACCACGCTGCTCCAGCCCATTTCCAGCCTGGAGAGCTGTAATGGATCTGCAGGTTGCTGATTGCCTTTACGAGGTGCTAAGCACCGATGGCTGCCTGATGCCAGGGAGGGAAGTGTCAGCTTTTGCCCGGATCAGATCTACAGTGAGTTGTTCTATAGAAAAAAATGACTTTCCTCTATGAAGGCATCACTTATATACCGAATATATATAACAAAACCTGGAAAGCCTCTAGTCACTCATTTTAGCTGCTAAAATGCCTTTAGGCCAACATTCGTGCTGTGAAAGGGGTTATGGACATGTCATATGGGGGTCATCAGTGAAAAATATACCCAACTTTTGTTATTCTTAAGTCTAAATCAAAAACCTCTTTTCACAATCCACTAAGGGACGATTTACTAGAGAGTAGAATGTGGTATCAATTATTTCTGTGGGCATCCTTTTTGTTATAAGAAGCAAAGAGGATTGCTTGAGAGTCAATAGCATGACTCCATCTCAGATTACTAAATAATGAAATGCTAAACTTGGCCTAGAGTAAGGACTATTGCTGTCTCAAAGGGACCAGAGGCTTCAATTAAATCAGAGGACAGTGTTCAATGAATGAGAAAAGGATGCTTAAGGTACGATGACATATTACCGGATTTTACATTTAATTGCAGTGCTTTGTTCTTTTAATAAAAGCACAAGAGCAGTGGATCTCCATTATGGTCATCTGGTAGCATTGTTCACTGTGGACAGTTTATTGTAATTTATTGGCTATGTTTAATCCCTCTATTTTTCATATAAATGAATTCTGTCTGCTTTATTTTATGAAATTTTCTTTGCTTATAAAAAAATAGCACCTAATAGTTATTTACACACAAAAGAGCTTTTCCACTGAAGTGCTCAACGGTGCAAGAAACATCCCAGATTCTATGAAACTGGAATGGAAACAAGCGCTTCTACTCAGAGGGGTGCATTTCTGCATCACCCAAGCAGGAATTGGCACTTACTGAGCAATCTCAGGAGTGACAAAAATGTCCTTGCTGGTTTTGTGGGGCTCTGTGCTGCTCAACTTGCCTTTGCTTGGGCTGTGGGTAGTGGGGGCCTGTGCACAGAGTGATTTTGTGGCTTTTGGTCCAGGAGAAATTGGCTTCAAAACCCCCTGCCCCCAGAGGTGGGTTTCAGCCTTTCTGCTCGGTGCCCTGGGATAATGTACAACACATGGCAGCAGTTTAGCTGGAAAACCACTGGAGCATATGTATGTGATTATACATATGTGTGTGCACACATGCATGCATGTACAGATATATTTATAGTTCTATGTTTGCATATATAGTGATACATATTTATTTTAAAATCTAAACCTGCAAGTATTTTTAAAATGGTTGTCAGGCAAATTCCTCCTTTTAGGCATTTTTGCTGTGACTTGTCTCATCTGAGCACGCCAGTCATGTCCCATTATATAAATGATGGGATGGTCAGTGATTTAACTAACGTAACCTGATGCATCGAGGCAACACTGAGGTTACTGTCAGCTTACGAAGGGAGAAATTGAGACCTTGGAAGCTCAGATCCTTGTCTATATTTTTAGAGTCTTGTTTGTTTGGTTTTTCTTCTTATTTTTTTCTTCTCATTAAAAGGTCCTTGTGCAGGAGAGGGATCCTTAAATTCAGCTGAAATACTGTGTGCATCGAGCACAGGCAGGGAAGGCAGGCTCTCTTCAGCCCTGGACAGTGTGTGTGTCTGGTTTTGGGGGCAGATCCTCCCTGAAACAGGGTCACAGTGAGTGGTTCATTCCCTGTAAACAGGTTGGGTGTCTTTTGTTTCTGCCTTGTTTCAGCTCGTGTCAGAGCCTGTCTCTGGAAACGTGGCAGTTCAGTGAAGAGGGTGGGATGAGCTGACTCTCAGAAGTAATGGCACAAAACGAATGGCAGCCAGCCCTGCTCAAACTGCCACGAGAGGTTTCTGGGCCCAGGGGAAAATTGTGAGCTGCATTGCCTACCGGGAGAAATTCCTCTGTGGTTTTATCTGAGGGGTTTTCCGGGTGTGTTTCTTTTCAAGGAGGGTGCAATGCTTTTGACTGCCTGGAGTGTCTAATTTTTCTAATATCATTCAGCCTTGTGGCAGCATCAGAGTAATGAATTCAGGAAGTGTGCGGCGAGGATTGTCTGTGCAAGAGGGTACAGGCAGTACTTAACTCCCCATCGATTGCGAGTGACCGATAAACAAGTGAGTGCCTCCTGATCAACCCCAAAGGGTGCTGCAGGTCCCAGACATGTGGCTCTTTAGGTGTGGCACTGGGACTATCATCTGCAACAGCAGCATTTCAGCGCCTTTCCCCTGAAATAATCAACGGAACAGAAATTGCTTTTGCTGTTTCTGGCATGGTCCTCCTCAAGGGACTGGGATGGTCCTCCTCAAGGGTAACAAGTGTTGGAGAACTCCTCCAAGGGGGCTGTGCATGCAGGGCTGAGCTGTGTCCAGCTGCAGGACCAAGCATTGTGCCCAAGAGCCACTTGCACATGTGGCTGTGCCAGCCCCCTGGGCATGCAGTCTTGTGCTGTATGGAGGAGAATTATGGCTGTGAACTGGGCAGTCAGGTGACCAGATGCACTCTGTTTGTCACAGCTGCTCCTTCCAGGGGCTCATGCAACGTGGCTCTGCCGTATGCACATTATAAATTACCATATGATGAATATGGGGCCGTACCACAGCAGAGTCTTCTTCTTGACAAAGTGCTGTGCCTATTCCCAGCTCTCCCTGGCCTCTGTTTTTGTTAATTTTACACTGAAGAATCAACATGCCCAGGATGCACGCGTGCATCCATCTCTCTCCCTCTCAAAGGAAATTAGTGCTTTCCTGTCACCGCAGGTGATATGAGAAGGGGAGGAAGTACACAAACTGATTTATCTGGAGCTGTCAGCTGTTTTGAGGATGTTGACTACTAAGGGTGTCAGCTCCTCCTCAGTAGTTGGCTGACTCTGAAGAAGACCCCATTCCTCATTAAAAGAGCACTGAGCTGCACTTGAAAGTGACTTTCCCACTTGTTCTCCTCTCACAAACATCACAATAACAGATTCGCTGTTTAAAGTGGCATGATCTTCATGCCAGGCCCAGGCAGCTTTGTAAAATACACCTCTGCAGCACTCGGCAGCATCGGTACCATCCATGCAAAATTCATTTGAGGTATAAACTAGAGACTATCATCACAGATGACAGTTATAGCAAATCAGCACGCTGTGTACAGTTTCATCCTTTATTCACATTATGTATCATAATAAACGTCGTCCTAGCAACACAGTTTGTTGAGAGTCAAACACAATACCCCACAATGCCTTGCCACAGATGGATGTGAGGAATCGTGGCTGTTAGAGCCTGGTGCAGCCTGAAAAAGAATCAACAATTCCTACTGTCATTTTAGGGGACTCTTTCCTCCTCCCAGTGCAGCCTTGGAGAGAGGTGAAAAGGGAGCCTGTGTCAGCTGGGGGTCTCTGCTGCACACTGGTCCATGTGGGAGCAAAGCGGAGTGTCAGAAGCACTGGAAGCTGGGTCAAAATGTGGCAAGGCTCAAAACTGGAAGGCTTAAGGAAGAAGAGGAGGGACTGTCACCTGGTTAAATTGAGAAATATTGGGGAAGAAATATTACTCGGGTACAAGACTACATCTTCTTTCTTTTTAATAACTGCTTAGTGAAAAAGCACTTCCAAGGTATTGAAAGGGAAAGAAAAAGAAATCTTAATGTAAAAATATATGCCTTCAGTATAGAATTCCACTCAGACCTGAGAGAGATGTTTCTGAGTGGAGCCGGGTGTGATTCATATAACATTTTGCCATCCCCTGGGGAATGTCATCTCCTTCTGATGTCTCCATTTGCAGGAAAGGCTTCATTGCAGGTGCAGCACGAGGCTCCCACACCAAAGGGCAGCACTCGCTTTCAGACCCTGACGCACGCTTGCTCTCTGAGATGCAGCAGCCCGTTTTCTCTAATCCTTGCCCTGGCACCTGCTCCAGCATGTGTTTTTCCTTATCCCTGCTCATGATAGCCCCTGCTCACACGCTCTGTATTACAGAGAAGCTGCTGCTTCCCCAGGGTGCCGGTCAGCCCATGGTGGGGCTGCTGCTTCCTCAACACTGAACCCCTGGGGTGAGGCCACAGGATACTGTCCCCTGTCCCTAATGCAAATCATGTGTTTCCACTGCTGGGAAAACTATGGGAAGAGAGGCTCCAGCTCTTTCTTGTCTGTGGTGTGTCCTCTGATAGGAGCAGTCAGAGATCCTAATGAAGGATTCTGTTATGTGGAGCAAAGCTTTTCCAGTATGAGACATTATTTTTAGAGGACCCTGATTAATTGCTTTTCCCCTCCTCCTACTATTTTGAACAAAATTGTCACGATGTCTCTCTGAAATGGAAATACATTAATCAATAAGCTGTTAGAAAAAAGGAAACATCTTGGAAAATCACCTTAAGTGTTGCTAAGATGCACCCAATTTCTGAATGAGCATGGAGCCGCTTGCACAGTGATCCTCATCCAGTGTGTAGGTCTGCAGTTCAAAAGCAACAGAGCCAGTGAGACGCAAATGCCAGAGGAGATAAAGACAACCCTTCCTTGCACAACTCCCCTGGGAGAGGAGGTAACACAGACACCACAGGAGTTCAGCCTTTACACAACGCAAAGTGTAGTACCAAGCAAAGGCCTGAAACTTTAAAGCTTGGACATCAGTCCACAACAGAGCCCTTCCAACCTGTGGAGATGTTTATGGCTTTCTCAGGGGTGCCATAAAATAGGATCATCCATCATCCTCAAAGTTTATATCCAGATCCAGAAATGGGTTTTGGGCTCAACTCTGCATAATTCATCGTTATTGTGGAAGTAATCCTGTAAACCAAAATACATTCTCTTGAGGTTTTTTAAAGTATGTGCAGGTTTTGGTGTTGCAGGAAGAGCTTTTGGGGTCCTGTGGGGGGGAACCCAGAGAAACACTACAAAAAAAAGAGAGAAAGCCATTATGGTTATTAATCAGAATTTTGTATACTTTTCAATTTGCTTCTCCAGAACTGATTCCACTGCACAATAATTAAAAAGAAACCCGTGCCGACTGCGGTGCCCCCCCGCCCGTGGAGCGGTGCCTGGCTGATCCCATTGTCTGCGCCCTGAATGCTGAGCCCACAGTTAATAATTAGTGAGCAGCGCTTAAATGGAACGGCACAGCCGATTCCCTGGTACACTGGCAGAGGCGGCGGGCGGGGCCGACCCGGACGTCTTTTCGTTGTCC
>NW_008240228.1:4800984-4822334 GCF_000691975.1 Corvus brachyrhynchos
CGGCTGAGCCAGCCAGGACTTTGTCATCTTGGCAGGGAGCAGGGGAGCTCACTGCCATCCCACAGCCAATGTGCCGTGCAGGGGACCTGGCGCGGCCACCGCGCTGGCACCGGGCTCAGCCCGGCAAAGAGGTGCGGACAGGATGGGAAGGGAAGGGTTTTGCCATCTTCTGTGGGGAAAAAAAAGGAAAAAGGATTCTTTTTGGGTATGGAGGTTTCCCGGAGATGTCTCTCAGGTTCATATTTATTGTTTATTGCCCGTAAAACTGTGTTTCTATGCTTCACAAAGCCATCATTTCGATGTAGTCTGCCTAGCCTGAAATGATAAATGAAAGCAATGAAGGGAGAGGAAGGGTGTTCTGGTGATTAAAACTCTGGATTTGACTTGAGAAAGTAGGTTTCAGCTCCATCTCTGCCACCAACTTTGGGGTGACTTTTGACCAACTGTTTAATCTCTTTGGGCTTATGAGAACTGGGGAGAACAGGGATTTCTCCCTGTGAAATTTTTTTTGTGGGTGTTTTTATTTCCCTTGTCTAGGCTGTGCAGGTCTTTCCACTGGGAATCCTTTTTACTATGTAAAGTGTGACCAAAATGGAGTGCCACTGTAATTTAAACTCCCGTTCCCAGTATTTTAACAATGCATTCATGGATATACAGAGAGAAAATCGTACAGTAATTAGAAAGGATGTGAATGGTGAGAGTGTGAACAGTGGTGAACCTCAGAGAGATCCTTTTCTGACTGGAGCAGGTTTATTTCCCTCAGTGGTGATTGAAATTAATATAGGCTCTTATTTTATGGAAGTACTCGTAAACTGGAGGAAGTGTGATGGCCTGTAGATGTAAAAGGTCAGAACAAATGATCTAATAGTCCTTTTTAGCCTTAAAACTATGAAGGAAAATGAAGGCTTTTAAAAATTATTCTTTTACCACAGTTAGACAGGAAATGGCGATGGGATGGCAAATTTAACCCCCAGGCTTGGACACTGCCTATCCCTGTCCCTTTGCTCATTCCTATGCCAGTAAGTTTCCAATGGGGCTGGATGTCCCAGAGGGTCTCTGATCTACCTCCCTAAAGTGTGCCTGAAAGGCAGTAGAAAAAAACCCTATTGTCAGGAGGCTTTAATTCACTGTTACAGGTGATCACCTCCCCGTTGGAAGTGTAAGGGTCCATAAATCAAGAAATGGTTGAAAACTTCTGCTCTGGTCTTTGCCAGCAGTTAAAGACAGCTCACATCAGCCACGTTTATGTGTCCATCTTGATTCCCTGTGCGTGTTCCTATTGCTGAATGGGGCACTTCTTGCCACCATCATCAAACCAGCCTGTGGCCCTCTTTTAATTTTCCCTTTTTCTACTTACCATGCAATTAAATACCCCTAAAAGTGACAAACACACAAAGAGCTTAATCTACAGCCCTGTTGCACACCAGACACACGAGTGCACCTTGGTAGGAGGCTTTCCAGACAAAGGCACATAATCGCTCATCAGGGCCATTGTTTTTGCTGCACGTGTGGTCTGGATCAAGGGCTCAGCATGCACTTGGCAGTGCAATAATTCCCTTAGGGTTTGGAGGTTCCAAACTCAGACCAGGAGCCTTCCTTTGGCCGCTTCTTTAGCATCTCCAGGCAGAGGAGGACATTCCATGAGCAATTCACACTGTGAGGGTGACGTTACGGCTCCCGGCGTCACCATCATGTTGTCAGGATGGAGGTACATGGACAGGGACCTCTCCCCTGCCAAGCCCTATCCAGGTAGGGTGTTAGGGACTTCACAACCCACAGGCCATGCAGGATCATCATGCTTGGCAGTCCTCTGTGGAACTCTCCTGTAAATTTGTCTAATCGTGTTTACAATCCATTTATATTCCTGGTCTGTGCTACCTGCTGTGCACTAAGTTGCATAATTTAGTTATTCTTTGTAAAAATGTTTCTTATGGGCTATTTTAACCCTGCTGCCTCATAATTGGGTGCGCCCTGGTTCTTATGCTGTGAGAAATAATGACTAATTCTTTGCTGTTTGCTTTCCCTATACTGTTCATGATTTTATAGACTTTATTCTGTATTGTCTGATTTTCCTCTATCATTTTGTAGCTTGAAGGGCCACATTTTTTACAGAAGTCAGCACAATGGGAGATAAATAGAGGATTTGGTTGGTTATTGCAGATCTTGAAATGTAGAAGAAAAATTGATCATCAGCTGAACTAAACATTAAATTTTAGACTTTTTATTAAAAAAAGAGTTAAAAAACCCCAAACTTTTATAAGGCCAGTTTGACGTTCAACATCAGTTCCATTTCAACATTGAATCCTTTTGTTTTTATTCAAGCTGGCAACTAAATATCAGAGTCCAAAAGATTTTATATGAAAGGCTGGAGACATTTTTGGTTTGAGAGTTGCAAAATGTTTGCATATTCCTCTGCGATTTTCCTCCTCAACCTGCCCATTCAGTCCAATCAAAATCTCAGCAAATCTGCAGCTTCCCCACCCAAAAGGCTTGGTTTTGCCCAGGTAGAAAGAGAAGCTGGCTTGAAAAATTTAACCTAAACCACACATATTAGACCGAATATAAAACTCTCCCAACACAAATCCGTCAAAGGTCTCGTGCCAGGCAGATTTCCCATGGATTTTATTTTATGTGCGCTAAACACTCCACCAAACAAAGCCCATCCAGAAACGTGAACTCAAGAGCTGTTTAACACTGTAGATTTTCCCCTTGTATAACAATTATGGAAACAGGCTCGCTAATTGACATCGGATGCGACACTGTGAATATGTGAATGGTATTCAATAGCCGTCATAATTCCTCATTTTACTGCTTTTGCTGGTGTAGGCCAGTAGGTGTGTGTAGTAGGAGAAAATACAAAACACGCCGTTCTAGCGCCAAACTACCCGAAGATTATTACTTTTCCCTGCTGGCCAAGTGTGCCTGGATTTTCTCACCTTCTCAAGCTCAGGTCTTTGTTCCTTTATTTATGTTTTATAAGAGGAAGAAACTAATTAATCTCTTTCCCAAAGAAATGCAGGCGTGTGCTTGTTCCCACCCGAATTTTGCTGAGGGTGAATTCCTCCCTGCTGCGGTTTTGAGTTCTTGGAAACGAATGGGAATGGATCTGCCTGGTCCTGATGTCTGCTGGAGCTGGGCTGGCTGGCTGGCCTGAGGTCCTTTTGGGGACCCAAGAGGGTAAAACTTACTGGTGAGAGATTTGTCCCTTGTGTGGCAATCAGAGCCATGGGTACTGGGAAGATTCTTCGTCCATAGCACAAATATTGTCTGGGATAGTTTGATGGTTGGCTGTGATTGTACATGAGAGTTCCACCTAACCTAAGCAAGCTTTTGTTTCCTTCCCATCCTGGTAGTGTGGGATTCAGTCTTAGTCTCTGTACTCTGAGTCTGCCTAAAAACTGATTTTTAGTCATAAAAGAAGAAATTCATTTAAAAATTGATTCAACCCAAATAAATAGACGTTGCTTGAAATATTCAATATCCAGTAGGAAATCCCCTGTATTGTATGCTGGGTTTATTTAGAGTAAATCTAGGAAGATCAAGACACATTTTAATATACAAATTATATTTGTTTTTAAGCTACAGTATTCTATCTGGACTCAGCCTTCTTCCATTCTTTTAAACATTAATCTTCCTTTTTGCCCCTAATCCTTCCTTTGCTACAATGAGCTTTCACTATGTGTGTGTGGGGAGGGAAGGCCCTATTAGATTATAACATTTTATGAGTTGTCAACGATATAATGACATTAGCCACCTGACTGAGAAAGTAAAAACCTTTGTGGTGTCACATAACAGGTTAGAATGGGCTGGTAAGCCCTTGTGAAATAAACAAGGTAAAAAAAATAAAAATCCTCCAAAATGTGTATTTAAATGGGTGGCTCTAACCCCTCCCTGCTTATTAGACCACTGAGAGCACATTAAATATTTTATACGTATATATCTTTCTGCCTCTCCAAAATAGATAGAGATAGGCACACACACATCAGTACATGCACACAGGCATAGACACACAAGTCTTTCAAAATCAGAAAGGTCTCAAATTTAATTGGAATGGAAAATGCTAACTAATTGGCATCCAAATTTGATTTACTGTAGAAACCTCATATTTGTTTGAAACACAACACTATGTCTTGGAACACAAGCCCAGTCCTTCAAAAATCATACATGAGAACTGTGGAAGAATCAATTAAAGTTGATTTGGCAGATCTGCTTTTGACAAATATAAAGAAATCTCTGATTAGGCTGAGAAGAAAAGAATCCCTCTTTCGTGCTCTCTCTATTCTCTCCCTCTTTAAAGGCAGTAGATGTCAGAAGGGGGTGGGTAGTGATATGCAAAACATGGCCTCCATAACCAAAGTAGCCTGCAAAATTAGGTGTCAGCATGCAAAGCTTATTGATGTATGAATGCGGAAAATGAAAGCCGGCAGTAGACAGACGGGGCTAAAGGTGAGACAGCCACAGTGAAAGCAGCTGTACATCTACGTCAAGGTGTTGCTATATGAGCCTGCTTTTTTCTGGAGGGCCACAGCCTAACAAGCTGTGCCTGGCCATAAAATGATGAAACAATACAATGTAGGCACACACTGTGTGAATACCAAATAAATTGACTCGGGCCCCCCCACACCCCTTCAAAGTAGGCCTGTGTGTTCATTAATAAATTCATATTCTGAGTTTTCAATAAAAGAAGAAAATGCAGTGTAAACTGGAGTTACTTAGTGACACCCAGCTCATTGCTTTTTATTGTTGCTTGCAGCTACGAAGCCTTCGCTGTGCACTAGTAGAATTTATTACTGTCTGTCTTTGTGGCAAGTTGGCGAAGTGAGCCTTTTGAAGAAAATTGACCCACACTTCATGAATATGATGAAAAATGCCAATAACACTACAAAGACAAAGCTCTTGACATTAGTGTGCAAAGAACTAAGAGACAGTAATGAAAATATTGCAATTACAAATCATATCCCTCCTCCCCGGCCGAGGGGCACGGGCATCCGGGGGCCGCAGCGGAGCCCCAGGACCCTGCTGGATGTGGGGTGGGCTGGGGAATGAGGAGGGGCAGGCACCGTTTCACCACCTGGCCCCCTCCCCATCCTCCGTGCTCTGGAGGAGGGAAGGGGTGAGAAGAGGAAAGCAAGTGAAGTGCTTAATCCAACAAGGATTTCCCTCCTAGAAGGTTGCCCCTCTTCTCTCTGAGCCTGCGCACAGAGGGAGAGTGGTCTTGTTGCTAAGGCACAAGATTAGCAGCCATGGGGTCCGGCTTGCGCCTGCCCTTTGTCCATGCTCCGCCTAGAAGCTCCTGGACACAAATCACTAGAAGATTGTGCCTTAATTTCCCCCTCTGTAAAATATTTTTTCCTTCTGTGCTTTATGAATGGAGCTTCTCTGACTGGCATCTCTTCTGAGCTACCTCATTCTGCTTGTGTGCCTGCACCCCTGCACTCTTTTGGTATCGCGGTAACGAGGATAGGTTAAAAATTAGCATTTTACAAGCAGAAAGGTCTGTCTCACGGTCTTTGTCCTGGAAAGAGACAAGAAGAAGGAATGTGACATGCAAAAGTTCTCTGTTTAATTCTTAACCTGCTGATATGCAACTTGATCAGTGAAAATCCATGAGGAACAAATAGGGCAGGCTTTTTTTTTTTTTTCCCACCCAGCAGCTGATGGAGCGCTGGAAAAAGACGGCTAAGAGGAACCAAGCTAAAAAAAATAAAAATAATTAAAATCAGCAATGAAAGGTTGTTTACCCTATGTTCAAAATTTGCCACTTTCTGAACTTATCATCAATCAAATTTTCTGTCACCAAGATAAACTGTAAGTGCCAGGCACTTTGTTTATGCATTCTGCTCTTATATTTATTGTGGAGAGACCTGCTAAAAATCAAATAAAAAGCACGCATGCTATCTACTAAATTTGGATGTGACAGTCACAGGTAAAATATCTTGCCACGTTGGGCTACTGTTCAAATCAGTTGAGCTTTGCCGTTCTTGAACTCCTCTTCCCATTTGTAGAGGATGACACTTGTAAATGACAGCAAACCACAACTTTTCCTCTGTGATATGTGGCCACTGATGAGATAATCATGACGTCAACCAGAGCGATTCTGCAGGTCTGGATGAACTGATGGGCTCTCAAATATGGGCTACCTGGGAACTGCGCTTCCATCAGACCTGTGCCACTCATGGATCCTATGCGTGAGTCCCGATGAAGTTTTGAGGTCCAGATACAGCCCCGAAGCACTCAGACCTCTGAATGCGCATCAGGGTTATCTCAGCATCCTGGCCATCTCTTTTCTCATGGTGTGGTGTCCTTTCTCTGTCCTGGTCTTGGAAGACCTGCCACATCTGAGGAGTCAAAGTAAGTAGCTGTACCTGTGCCCCTGAGTGGCTGAGTCCTTCTGTGGAACATCCTCATTAGAGGCACCATGAACCCACCGGGAGGAAATGACTCTGCTTTAAGCAGAGCTAAACTGGGTGTAATACAGTTTTCCATGTTTTATAAATCACTTAGAGTTTAACAGTAAATTATGAGGACAAAAGAGATTGAAAAGGAGAGTGAGTAAAGAAGCATCCAAACAGCAGGAGCAGCTACTGTATAACAGGTGAAAAAAATAGCAAAATGGACTGATTATGTCTGAACATCCATCCTTCTGAAGCAACTGCAGGTTAGAAATCATTGCTTGTGTTATATGGCTTTGAAAACAAGGCTGATGCAGAAAGCTCTGGAGGAAAATGTGAGACCACCACATAGATCAGAACAATGCCAGTGTAAAGAACAAAAAAAAGACGGAGCCAGAGAGAGCCAGCAGATTGTCCAGCTGTAAAGAGCAGCGTTGAAATCCAGAGGAAGCTTTCATCAAAGGCTGACTTAAGTACAAAGGTTCAGACCTAACTAAGAAGCAGCTCATTTTTTGTTGCTCCAGAGCAAGACCTGTCCCCCCAGATCTGAGCGAGCGAGTGAATGTTCTCTTGCTCAGCTGAACGAGGCAGTGGCACAGTCTGCCCACAGATGGGGAATCTCACAAGTAACGACGAAGCCATTAGATAACATATTGGAGTGACTCTGCTGAGCAGGCTGAGTGCCTGCTCAGTGAAAAAAAGAGAGGAAGAGAAAACACTGTGTAATTATACACCCACCCCGTTCTACTGTCTCATTCTTTCTTTCTGTCTCCAACAACACTTCTATTAGGCTTCTACACCTCTTTCCTGAGCATTTTGTGGCTCATCTCTCTAACAGGTGATGACCCATTTGCATTAAATAACCTTCCATAGAAAGCTACAGGTTTCATGACGGGACGCTCCTTCCTGTTGCTGGAAACATGGACCAGCCTTGTAGTGAGCTGATCCCTCGATCAAAAATGTTTGTTCATCTTATTCCTTGTATCGCACAAAAAGTGGAACTAGGTAACGGGACAGTTTATTTGGCATCATTGATTATGGCTTAATGATGACTGGAAATCCAGCTGTGAAACTGCTGGGCTTGTCTGCAAGCCAGATACAAGGAGATGTATTTTTCAGGTCTTGGCATGTTTAGCATTTTGGGATGAACAATTTATCTACCTGGGTTCATTCTGCTGCTCCTAGAACTGATTGTATATTAGCATGTCTCGTGAAAATCATGCGTGACATTACTCTTGCATCTATATATTGAAAAGAAATGAAACTGGGGCTGGATAAAAGCCCTTTGAAGTCGGTGGAAATGTCTCCCATCAACTTCAATATGAACAGATAGAAACATAGAAATATAGGATTGGAAAGACCTCCTGGGTCACTGAGTCAGTCCTCTGCTGTCTCCTGCACTCCTTCATATAATCCCTTCTCCGTTGGTTGTTTCTCTTTAGCCTGTCTAAGGCTGAGGATGTGCTCAGCATATTGCTGAAATTGTCATCCAGAATGAGATTTCTTCATTACAGGTAGCCAATGGCTCCTGCGTGTTTGATTTGTCAGCTCTTACAGGCGTGAACAATTCCCAGCGCGTCATCTTAAAAACGTAGTCAGGTGGATGAATGCAGGTGTCGGGAAGACTGAAGGGGGTACAGGGCTATCTGTATTCAGTCTGTGTGTTTGTCACGACTCTGAATACTCACATCACCATTTCCAGTAAGTGGTGGATGGGATTCTTCATCCTTGCAGCAAAGAGTGGGGACTGATTGCAACAAAATGAAAGGACCCCAGTTTTGTGGGAACCTTAAAAGTTATAGGTAAAGGAAGTTCAGGTTCTTTGGATTCTTTTTTATTTTTGCACAGTGTTCTGAATGCTGAAAGTGAAAAGAAATTGTTGAAAGGTAGAACTACGAAGATTTCATGCCATTTTATTCAATGCCAATTATTTATAAAGAGAAAATAGAAGAGAGGGCTGGAAAGGGTTAAAATTAAAAGCTGTTTCTAAGGCCTGCAATAATAATACAATAGACTGGTGGTAGCCACAGGCAGAATTTACTGTCCTTGGTCTAGTGAACCAGTATTAACCCTTCAAGTGTCCATGATGGCTCCGTGCACAGTGTCACTTTCTGCTCCAGTGTATGGATGTATGCTTTCTGTCAGATTGCTCAATTAATTATAATTGTCCTACCTTTAAAGGGATGGCCCTGGGCATACTAGGGGGTGTGGCCCTCATGGGGTTTTATTTCAAGCCATATCCTACTGTCTCTCACTCAGTCAATGAATCTTACTCATCAATATTTAATGACACAAGTGTACCTTCCTTTTTTTTTTTTCCCCTTTTAAATTATTCTTCTACACAGCTAGACAGGTGCATTGTCTTCCCGTTACGTTCTGGTGACAGAGAAGATGCTGCCTTGCTCTGTGTTAGCATCTAAGAAAGAGGTGGCTAGAGCCACCCAAAATTTTGAGCGATGGGCATTACAGACCTCTTGTTCTGCCTCTGAGATGTGACAATAAGTGTCTCGCTACAGATTCATTACCCAACAGGTATTCATCAGCTTCAAAGCTGCTTTTACCGGCTGCAGCGCACGGGAAGAAATCTGTTTTAAGGAACAGGGCAGGAGAGACATCTCAAAGACTGTCCTTATTTTATTCTATAGTGCCATCTCAGCTGCTCTGAAAGCTACCAGTGACACATATTGTGCTGTTCACACCTTGGTATACTCTTGGACAAGAACCACATCCTGTGTATTATTGATATTTTATGACAAAGTAAAGCAATTTTAAAACATCAGGCTGCCCATCTGCTCTGAACTACTTTTCACAATATTCAAAATAGATGTGTTTCCCTTTTCTGTTTTCATATGAGTGAAATGCAGACCACAGTTAGGTTATGAGACTGGGGGCCGGGAATTTTTCTACTTTTAATCCTGTCTCTGACATTGATTCCTTCATTAGCCTTGGGCAAGTCATTTCACTTGGATATATTCGAATCACCACATCTATAAAATGGAGATGCAGTGAGGTGTCATGGAGATTTATTAGGCTGTGTCTGCAGCATACTTTGAAGAAGTCAAACCTTATACACCTGTTAATGAATGGAATTTTAAAATATGAATGAAAACATTTTCTCGTTTCAGAAGCCCAAGTTCTGAAGGAGCGTCCCGCAGACCCGTGACTCCTGCCACAGTCAGCAGGTACGATTTTACACTCACTGCGTAAACTCATCCAGGAAAAATTACCTGGAACTTAACATTGTGGCAGCAACATGCCAGACAGCTTCCTGGTCAGAAATGTGTTGTTATTGATGGATATCTTATTGTCCCTGAGAAATGAAAAAAAAGCAGTTTTTACAGTTAAAAAAATCTCCAGGAGTTGTTTAGGGAGTTGGTGCTCTGGGACTGGAAGATATACAGGAAAATTAGATTCCTGCATCATTTGATCACTGAGGAGTAAAATGCTAGGCTTGCATGAGTGTTTTGCTCCCAGCTTCAATGAAGCCAAGATCTCATCCAAGTGACTGGTAAGCTTTGGTGGGAGACTTGGAGGGCTTGGAGCCTTTCCTGGTAGCTTGGCCCTGGTGAAGGTCAATAATCAGTGGAAGTGTCATTAGCCTGAAGAGGAGCTTGTGAGATGAGCTGGTCCCATTCTGTAGTGCCTGCATTGACTCAGAGTTTTGGTGTGGGCAGAAAGGCATTAAAAAGGATGTGTGGTCCTGTCTGCCTCACCAGCCTGAGCCACACACCTGGGGATGAGACACAGCTCAGCTTTGGCACCGGCCAGAACCGAAACAAGCCGCTGCCAAACTTACATTGTCTTTACTCATGCCGGACTTTCTGCAGACGAGAATAAATCCCCTCCATGACTAATCTGTGCATGACTCACCAACTGTATCACAGCGCAGACCTTGAGGAGCTGTGGGAAACCACGGTGCACTGAGGCATGTTTGAAATGAACACTGACCCCTCTCAGCAGCCAGCAGGGTTCCCACAGAAACTCAGGGCATGAGGTGGTTTCTGCAGAGCTGGGGCAGTGGGGGCACAGTGTGGTGCCCAGCCCTCCTGCTGCCCCCCTGCTCTGCCACTTCCTGGCCGGTCCCTGAGGCTGCCAGCTCCCAACCCATCATTGCTGCTGGTTTCCCAGCATCTCTGCCCAAAGCAGTGTTGCAGGGATTTTGAGGAGACCTCATGGAGCAAAGTGGTACAGCTGAGAATGGGAGCAGGTAATTGTGAGCTCAGTCTAAAGAGAGGAAGACACCTCACTTAGGAAACAGGGTGTAAAGGTGTTACAAGGAGATAGAGCAGCAATAGGAAGGGTGAGTCTCCTGTGGAAGATAAAGTAACCCACAAAAGTCATGGTGCAATGATAAGATCAAGTTCATCTTAGTCACCCAGAGCAGTTTGAATTAAGCTCTTCCCTGTCCTGGCATATCTAACACGCAGAGCTCAGCCGTGGCTGTTTCCTATGAGGAAAGCTGACAACTTGCTTCTCCAGCCCCTGCTTGATAGTCATAACCAAACCCATCATTTCTCTTAACATGTAATAATACAGAAAGAATATTTGAAAAGTCAATAATTTCCTTGCCTGGTCTAGTTGTAACACTATTTTAAAGCCTGTGCTCAGGCCTTGCTACTCACTGAGCACAAAGCAGCTGGGAGTGTTTCAGAGGGAGCTTGCCTAGCCCTGGGGGAATGGGTGAAGAGGGTTTTTCTGTGACTTGTTTGCAAACCCCTGTGGCTGTTTTGAGGAGAGGCTCGTGGGATTTTACACCGTCATGTACATCCATTCTGACTCGGAAAGATGGCTTCTGTCCAGGGTTTGGCAAAAAAAAAAAAAAAAAGAAAGGAGGGGCCCCCTTCAAAGGCTGAGTTTTGCTGGTTTAGAAATAAAATGTGGCTAATGAAACCGCCATTCGCACATCCTTGCAGTGCTCCTCTGCCCATTCCTGCATTAAATAAGGAGGCTAAGGAATGAACGCAAATGTATCCAAGTTTGTTATGGCAGACTGATGGTAATAAGAGAGCATTGGGCTCCAGAGGCACCTGGAAGTGCAGATAAGATCAGATCAGGTCAGAGAGGGAGCCTGGCAGCCATGGTCCTGCTCTGTGGAACGTGGTGAGCTGCAGCCCAGCTTGCCAGGAGCAGGTGCCACTGGCCTCTCTTCAGCTCTGCACCCTGCCAGCGAGGGGCCAGGTCCTTTCCCTGGGAGACCACGGGCTGTAGAGGAGGAAAATCACAAACAGAAGTCGCTATTTCCACTTTCCTCGGTATTCCACTGTGCCCCAAGTTGCTGCTTGCTTGCTTAAGCTTCAGGCTGTTTGGTTTTCTCTTTTCTGAATTTGGTGGTGTCATTTCCACACTTGAAGCCTGTTTCGCCATGTTTCTGGCAAACCCCTTTGGTTAGACTTGTTTCACCACATCATGATCTCTTTTTATAGCCCACATCTGCCAGGAGAGCTTTGTCATTCATTGTCTTCCTACTGCGTTCATTTTCAGCTGGCACAAAATGTCCTTGTGTTTCTGAAGTAATGCAAAGCCTCCTGGCTCAGTGGTCAGAGCAGAAGGGATAGAGGGAGCGTAGTCCTTACACCACTGGGTGTAAGTGGTGTTCAGAAGTGGGGAAGAGGAGGAAAAAGATCCTCAGCACGCACAAAGTAGGCTATGGGACTTCCCTTTCAGTGGCATGCCTTCAAGAGATAGCTGCCCCAGGCACCTCCAAGTTTACCTGTGTCCACTCCTGGCTCATTCTGGTGGAGGGGAGCTTTTCCCCAGGAGCAGTTCCACACTTGCGACTTTCAGGGCTGCATTTTTCCTCCCTTTCCCTGTTACTTGTCTTGTTATGGATGAGAACCGTGTCGGTGCGAGCAACTGTGTTTAAACTTGGGACAGAACTGAAGCACAGCTGTGTTTCTGTCACTGGGTTTGTATTGCCACAGTGCCAGTGTACCAGAAATATGTAATAATACATGTAAAATTGTTCAATTGCTGTTTTGTTGACAAGGTGGCATTATCTATGGCAGAATCCATGGATACTTTGTACAAGGGCAAAAGGGGGAACAAAAGTCCTTCTGACCATGGTTTCGCCACAGTCTCTTAGTTGGACCATGTTTGACAAAAGGCTTTCTTGAAGCTCTTTGGAGAAAGTTTACGGGATTTTTCAGCAAACTTGTTTGGGGTGAATCCAGGATGGCTGGAAATTCGGGTATAAAATTGAGGTTTTGCGTAATGTCTGCTCAAAGTCACATCATGGTTGTGGTTGCTCCTCACTTTAAGAGCTGAAACCATTTTCTAGGCACAGATCATCTCCATTTTCCAGAAACTTGGGCACAGGTGGACCAAGGTCAGAATTTTATATGGGAGCAACACTTATATTCCAGTTGCTTGCTAGGGATGGATTTGGATTCCTGATTTGAAGTACCCCTTTTTGACATTTTTGTAGTTGTGTGACTGCCTTGAAAGCAAGGAGCAGATTCCCTTTGGCCTTGGTGGTTTCCAGAGGAGAAACCCCACTGAGATAGTGGAAAGGAAGATATGGGAGCCAGAGCTTTGCTCTTCACCACCAGAGCCTGTCTCGCTCCTCTGTATCTCACTTGTATAGAGACAAATCAAAATTCAGGGACTTGTGCCACACTCTCTTCATAATGCATGTGTACAAATATTTGCATGCAGCAGTGGTTCAAAGGTGCCTGGAGATAGTATCTTAACCGTGGTGCTTTCCCAGACCATTGCTGTGCTTTGCCTTTGTGAATAAAGGCAGTAGTGTCTGCAGTCAGGAGATCTCTCATATAGATTTAATCTGGCTGTTTTCCTCCCTAGGGAGCAGAGTTGAGAATAGTGAAGTTCAAGGTAGCGTGTGTTGGAGTTTTGCAAGCAGAATAGACATGGAAATTTGAAGCCTAAATTGCACATTCCAGTCTTCTTATGGAAATGGCGAGCAAAGAGGAAGCAGAGCCTTTGGTACTGAACGTGTGCCAGTTTTTAAATACCAGTGCAGATCCAGAGAGTTTCTTTCTAAACACCCCGTGTGTGTATGTGCACACAGGCACAGGCACTGGTGTGGATACACACCTCTGTGTGATGTTTATAAACAGTGTACCGCCCCTCTCTGCTTATAGATCCCATTGATGACTGCTTTATTCATCTCGTGGCAGACCCATTTAAAGGAAAATGCGTTCCCCATTTCCTTGTGACTATAAATTCCGTGCTATGGGGAAGTAGCAGAGTGCTCTAGCTGTACCTCCATGGCGAAATGCCCTGTTGAGGAGAGGAGTATTATACAGGGAACAATTGACAGCCCTTCACTTCAGTGGGTACATTTCTCTGTACAGCTGCATCACCACTAATGATAAATGAGTAATGTTTGATAGCTGGCTCCGTTGCCTGACAGCTACAGTTTTGGCCAGAGGGCCACGACAGGCTTTAGACTTCTGTTCAAAATGAGTTAAACATATTAGGTATTACGAAGCCACAGAAGCCTCGAGAATGAGTGCTGAAATGAGTTATCAAGGTATGCTCCTGGGTACACAACTTGCAAAGCAGATGTCATTCTAATAATGTGTGATATAGAACATGTCTGGCCTAAACCCTGCTGGATGAAATATGAAGCCCCGTTGGTGATATTTAATACCATTTTATGAGGTGCCATCTTATAAAGACAATGCCCGCCTTATGTGGAATGCTTAAGGTATTTTGCCAAAGGCACTGGGAGGTATCTGAACTAAGTAGAATTTTTATTATTTTATAAGCCTTTACTTTGTAATATTTCTGTTTCTACATTATTGTGGTACTAGCTGCACTAACCCTTTGTCTAGTGAACTTCATGAGCGGTTTGCTGATAGATTGACTGATAGCCACGGCTGCCTGTGGATGTAAAGGCCAGTTCCTACCTAAATATATTCCTAGCAAAAAAATAGAGTAAAGTAGAAAGCAGACTTCAAAAGGAAATAAAGCTTTACAGGAGGCACTCTTGGAAAAGAGGTCCTTGAAGCTATGAGATGCAGAGGTTTAGGTGTTTTGTAAGGGAGCGAGGCTTGGCAAGGTTGTGCGTTTGTGTATTACAGCTGCAACATTCATTTTGTCTTGAATTCCTGTTGTAAACTTTGACTTCTTGTTGAGATTCCTGGGTCCCTTTGCCGATATCCCAAGGACATACGTCGAGTCGCTTAGTTTCGGGAAGATGATGAGTGTTTTCACTCTCCAGTTCTCTCTTTTATTTACATATTTTAATTTAAGGCTGCATTTGTGGAACCAAATTGCCCCCTTGTTCAGGTCTGTTGGAAGGCGGAGGCAGAGGGAGCGCAAGCAGTTATTCTGAGCAAATTAGGTATCTCCTCCCTGGGATGCAAAGCCCGTGCTGACAGCGCTGCAGCGTTAAAGACCCCAGTGGGGGTGGTACTTACATTGCAGCGATGCTGAGTCAGTGCAAATGGGCTCAGTGCTCAGAGCCCATCGCTGCTGCTGGAGGATCTGGTCCACTGCAGCAAGGGAGTAGTTTTCTTGTCTTAATCCTACATCGTTCTGTATCTCACAGTTCTTCTAGTCTTCCATGCTTCTCTGTCTTGCCTCTCCTGAGAAAATAGTGCCCATGACCTAGAAAGCAGCCACTTCCCAGAGCATTCACTAGGGAAGGCTGATGTGGCCCAGCTTTTGCTCAGTGGTTTGATCCAGCAGGGTGTCTCTTCAGGGCAGGCCAGGGTCCCTATTTCTCCTGCCTTGAGGGTCTCCTGCTCAGCCATGATCCAGCTTGATGAGCCTCATAGAACCAGGTCCCTGGGATTATTTCTGCTGATTTGCTTCTCTGAATAAACATCAGCACTAAAGAAATTGCTCAGCTCAGTGTGCCAGTGACCACCACATAGAATTTCCAGCTAGAAAGACATCCCTGTGCTAAAGTATGTGGCGGTTCTTGCTCTTAATCCTCACTCTCTCCTTCTGCCTCCCCGGGTAAGTGATCTCTCAATGTGTGGTAGTGCAGCCTGATGCGAGGAGGTGTTAGGTTAATTCCCTTTGATAAAACCCTGCTAACTTTTTTTTGCCCTTGAAAAACTTGTTTTCCCTTCCAAATGCATCATCCTGTGAGCCCAAGGTTTGCAGATATTCAGATTCATCTTCCTTTATACCATAAACATGCCAGATATATATAATCCATTTGGACACTGGCAAGTGATGACTATCAGAGGCAGAATGGGTACTGAGGGGCCCATAGTTATACAGTAACATCAGCTTGGCAGCAGCTCATCCATCGTGCTGGATGATCTGTCCCTCTCCCTGCCTATGGCTTGTAGCACATAAAATACAGAGCAAAAGTCAGACCAAATATTCTGCGTGCGATGCTCGTCGCATCTCAGCCCGGCTCTTCTAGCCTCAGTTTTAAATGCACTCGTGGACCAACTGTCTGGTCGAGACACTGCTTTTGAAAGAAACATGTCTCAGAAATTCCTGAAAGTTGCTGCTCAGTGTGTGACATGTCAAGTTACATCTGCTGTGTCACGAAACATCAGCGTGTTGCGAAAGACCGTAATGAAAGGTGACAAGACATGCTGTAAACAGTTTCGGTCGATGTTTTTATTTATCCCAGAGCAAATTTCATGCAATATCACAATCGTGGGGGGAATTCAGCTTCTGTTCCATCACTCAGCAGAACTTTTTTCTGTGCTGCTCTGTCGACTGACCCTGAACATTTCGGGTGTGGAGGTAGGTCAGCCTTGAAGCCGAGTGCTCTCAGGATCACCGCCCCTGCCCCAGCGCACGTGGTGGTGGGTCTGTGCCCGGCAGACCCCAGGGACCCTTGAGGGGTCAGGAGTGCTGGGGTGGCATTTCCCCCAGCCTCAGCTGTGTCCCACCACCCACCCAGGTGCTGTGTGGGGAATTCCTCCCCTGTTCCCCAGAAAACGTGTGGCCGGGCACAGGGCTCCCTGGAAGGAGCTGTGCGGGATAACTCAGGGTTCCCACGACATGCCAGGGCCCTTCATGGGGCTTTCTTTGCCTCTCAGAGAAAGCTCATAAACCCATTTGCAAATCCTCCGTTTGAGTTGTACAGGTGGCTCATGTTTGTCGAGGTTTTCTACTTGGAGCTCATTTCCTTAAAATCTGTCCTTATGTTTGCTAAAATCCACACAGTCCCTGTTCCAAGCTGCACGAGGCTTTTAGCTCCTTTTTTCCTCTCAGCATTTTTTGCCTATATTGTTGCAGGAGTCAAATGGGGAAATGCACAGAGCTGGGAGATTAAAGATGTAAATTTTATAAACAGAAATCAAAGGTCCTAAATCCTGAGCAAAGAAAAGCCTACATAAGTATGAACATTAAAAAACATACATAAATAGTACTTCAAGGCTGAATGTGTTAAATTATTCAACAGTTAAGTCATAAGTGTTCTTAAACTTAAGTATAAAAATGCCCTTGACAATATTTCATAGCTGTGCATTTCTTTAAAATATTTAGCATTCTCATTAAAGAGAATGACTTTATTTTATATATTAGTTACATTTAATATGAAGGAATTTAGTAGCAAAGAGCATTCTTATGTATATAAGCCAAAGACAATTTACATATAAAGTTGGACGACTATTCACTTTTTATTTATTCTTGGATCATCTGCATCCACGCAGAGCTATATAGCATTTAAACAAATTTGTTCCTTAATGTGTAGTATTAATATCTCCTGCCCCAAAATATCATTTGCTAATGCCATTGCAGAGACAGGTTCATTCAAAGCTACATGGAAGTTCTTGCCTTTGAAAGACTTAATGAACCTTACATTTTTGGTATACTGCACAGTGTAATGCCTATTACATATTCATTGCCAGAATGGAAGATTTCCTTTAACTCTGAGCTTCCTGGTCTAGTTCACTGTAAAACATTGTCAAAAGTCACAAGAGACTTTCGCTGAAAATTGTGACTCTTGATAGCAGGATGTAATGGGGAGGTTTAGAATAGAAGAACCAGTGGTATATGGGCCCAGGGGGAATCGTTCTGACAGACAAATGGATGGATAATACAGTTTTTGACATAATGGGATGAAAAAGTTTATGCCAGAAAGAACTGAATTAAAGTTATTACTTTGAGGAAATTTTGAAGTTCTCAAGACCAGCAGTATTACCTGCGTGCATTTCATTTTACTGCATCTCTGCATAACAGGTTTTTAAACAGGGTTGGTTTTGAATTGATTTGTAAGCTTACTAACAAATCTTCAATCAAAATTGTAGTCACTTTCTTGGAAGTAACCCCAGTAACATAATTTTACAGGGGGTTGTTTTGGGAGCAGGATTTTTTGATCTCTCTGGTTTTTGCAAGTCCTGCATCATCGGTTTGCCTCTCAGCTCCCTTTTGTAAGGACAGCAAAACAAAAAAGGCTATTATTCTGCATTTTCCTCTGGAATAGTAGGAGGTTATTTTGTATAAATTTCTTTTTCTCAGTGCTTTGTGAACTTTGGAAATTCACAGCTCTGAGATCCCCAAGCCCTGGTGAGACACAGAGGTCGGCTGATGCACAAACCATTGCAAACCCGACGCCTTAGTTAATCAAGGCCATCCAGAAAAAAAAAGAAAAAAAAGGGGGGAGGGGGGGACTGTACGTTTTTCTACTCGTTATTTTTAGGTGATGGCAGGGCTGGGCTGCCAGTCAGACAGGTTCCTGAGGGGTGCTGTTTGCATGTTTGCATGTGTGCACCCAAGGGTTTGACCGCAGGTCTCTGGAGAGGGGACAGTGCAATAACAGCCGCTGCTCCCCGAAGTCTCTGCCTGAGCTGTGTTTCATTTTAGCTGGCAGGGACTGAGCCCACGGCTGAAATGGAGAAATAAGAGCAGCAGAGAGAGGCCCTCATAATGGCAGAGATGAAAAATGTGTTAGCACAGAACAATGAAGTAATGGTAAATCTGAGATGTAGGCACCAGTCACCACTTGTACCATGCTGTTGTCAGAAGTGTGTTGAGATATCGGAGAGAGCAGGCTGAGAAAGGGAAGCTAATTATACCACATTATTCACTTCTGCTCATTAGGTGTAGTACAAAGGCCCTGCTTTTTATGTATATATTAAAGTGCTGAGGACTACAGGAATAGATAACTTCATGTTTCTTTTGTCTCTCTAGTGGGTCAGTTCAGACAGAAAAATTGTGTTTTCACAGACATCCAACTTTCCATTCTGCAGAATTAGGGATTTCCTCCTGCATCACCTCTAACAAATAGAAAAAGACAACTCCCCTCCCTCTTGAAAGCCAGCAAGCAAAGCTCCTGTTCCCCGTGACAATTCCTCACCCAGTGCCTGTGTGAGGGTGTGTGGGATGGTTCCTGTCTTCTCTGCTCTGCTCAGCACAGGCACCAGTGTCCATGAAAAAGCTCTTCCTGCTTAAACCCTCTTCCCCACATAGCTCCAGGGGCAATTTGACAGCCCCAACCTTCTCCACTGCTGACATTCCTGCCTGGGTCACACTGTCCCCTCATGCTGCCACTTGTCCCTCCATCATCCTGAGACCACAGATACCTCTCCGGCTGAGTGTCAATGAAATGAATTCAGCCGTTTAATAAACTTTGGATGGTACACATAATACATTCTGCCTTAGATGTTTCACCTGCCTCACAATCCTCGTATTGCTTTCGGATCTGCAAATGAGCCATTAGGAAAAGATGAAGGGGAAGGCAGAGGATCGGTTTATTGAAATTATTTATATATGAGAAATACCTAACTTTCAAAATTCATGGCTCTTTAATGCTCAAGTCACAGAGAACACATTAAATCTAAGAGGAGAGGAACAGGTATTGCACTTCCACACTGAGGTGAATGAAATCAGATTTGGGCATTGAAACCTACCCTTCTCCACAATGAAAATTGCCTTGCTCTTCTAATTATGAGCATCACAAAAGTCACTGCTTCCGTGAAATACCCTGCAGCTACACAAAAGGATAGACTGGAGAAGCACACATCTACCAATAAGTGGCACTGAGCATCTACTCCATTTCTCACACAGGTTGGCATATCTCTCAGTGGTCCATCTGGTAGAATTGGATGGCATTTATCAGGAAATAATCCAATTGTGGCATGCCAAAACCTGAACATGAAAAGTACTTGTGCCTAGTGTCAATCATTCACCCTCTGACAGTTCAATAAACATCCTTTCTGTGATGGTTTTCAGGAACACTGACACCCAAAATGCTGGAAACAATGCCAGAGATGGAAATGACAATGCTTCTGTGAAACATCAAAGGGGGCCGACACAACCTGGCATGGATTTTGCCAAGTGTTGCTTAGCAATACATCGTGCTTGTGGGCCACTGGCGTGTCAGGATTAGCTGCGAGGGGAGCGATATTCACACCTTTGCTGAGAATGCATCCTTCCCAAATAAAGCAGCACAAGGCAGGGAAGTGCAGCATCAGCAGGAGCAGGGGATGCCACAGCCACAATATACAATTCTAGGCTTCTGAAAAGCCATCTGCTCTCCGCACTTGTCTTCCTCGGGCGTGGAAAGGCAAAGTGCCTCATCCCAGTGCCATGGGGATGTGGTGCTGTCCTGCCCAGCTCGTGGGCTTGGAGGGTACGAGGAGGTTTCACGTCCTTTTTCTTTCAGAGGGGACTAAACTTTGCTACCAGCAGCTCATGCAGGCAGAATTTGACCTGGACTGGGTTGGCCTCTGGGTTCGCAGGATGGTGACAACATACGGGAAGAAAGATTGAACCTGGAATTAGGAGGTGAATGACCAACAAAATGGGAAATAGGGATGGTTATCTTAACAGCAAAATTGGTGGCAGCAGTAAAAGGATGCAAGGAGCTCTTGGTTACAAAAGAAAAAACTTCTTCACTTCCTGAATTTCCCAAGCAAGCCCCTCTCCCCTGGTGCCTGGATGTGGCTCTGCAGCCACCCCCACCCTGCAAGGGATCCTGAAGGGTAAAAGCAGCTTTTCCAGAACAACGAAGCATGTGCAGTGGCCAGAGGGAAAACATATTATTTGATATTGCAGGCACCACTTTGCCACTGAGGAGGAAACTGAATTGGGGGAAGTGAAATAACTTGCCTGAAGCCACCGACAGACCTGGGAACTAAACTCTGGCCTCCTTCATGTGCCAAATCCTGGAGCAGAGGCTCACGAGGTCTAACCAAATTGCCTTTTATCTGTGTGCCTGGTAAATGGGAGTGGGAGGAATGTCTGCATATCAAATCAGGGGTTTTTGTCCATCTCGAAATTCCAGGTTTTCAGATCCAGGAACCAACTGACACCTGGAGCACATAAACTGCCTTTTTGGTGTGGTGAGGACAGCCCTGCGGGTCCAAACACAGACATGCCAGCCGAGCCTGTCCAAACAGGGGCGCTGGGATCTGCTGTGAGTCCAGAGCCTGAGGGGAGGACAGGCTTGGGGAGGCACTTGTGGGGCAGTGCTGGGTCACCACTACCCCTGTTGGCTCAGGGCTGTCTAGTCTATAGACACCACAGTGGTGGAGGGGCTGCAAATTCCGTGGAAAAGGTGCTTTCCAACAGAGTTCTCCGAACAGAAATCCTGAGGTGTGCAGATCCTTATATATACTTATGACAGTTTTCCAGGGAGAAGTGCAAGCTAACTCCATCAGTGCCTTTGAGCCTTGACTTGTTAATTGGCATTACTTCTAATTCCCAGCTATATTTTAAGGTATGAACCTAAGGAATTTTAAAGTCATTATGTGGGTGAGGGACTGATAAAAATAAATCCTTCAGGTTTGAAAGTGGCAGAGAGGGAATAAAAGGTGTTAAGAAATCCAGGAGTTTTCAGCCAATTGGTTCAAAAAAGCATCCGGGTGGACTGCAGCTCCTAGAGAAAGGTCACTGATACTACTCTGGATACCTCTTTTTATGAACTTTATGCATCACATAAAATAAATTTAAAGCAGTTTAATTTAACAGTCTAATTAGTCATGGTTTTTTCATCTTGTCTATTTAACTATACACGGAACAAAGAGAAAGACACAGGGCCAAATTCGGAGCTGGCGCAAATCAGCTCTACAAGTC
>NW_008240228.1:4822359-4830924 GCF_000691975.1 Corvus brachyrhynchos
ATTCCTGCTCATCCAGGGCTGAATACGGATGCCAGTGGCCAAATTTGTCCCTGGGAGTAATATCCCCTGTGTCTGGAGACTTGAACTTGGCTGCCAGGAATTAATTCTCCGCAGAGCAGATCCTTGGGTCTCAGTGTTCAGAGCTTGAGCCAGGCGAGCTGAAACGTGGGTTGAACACTCAGCAGAAATGGCTTAAAGACTCGACATAGTTTGGAACAAAACTTTTCTGTGTGTTGGCTTTGCAGAGACTCCCGCATGCATTTCCCTTCACCTCAACCGACTTAGTTCACACCCGATTTCGCTTTAAATTTCAGCGTTCATATAATCTCATGATCTCCGGCAAAGAGCAGTCACATGAGTGCACCCTCCACTGAAGAGAGCGTCTCTCCACTGCCTTTGACGTGGTTGCACTGGTTATGCCATTGCACTAGGCCGGCCTCGCTCTTCAGCTCATGCACAGAAACCCACAGCATTAGCCAGCCCTTGATGCAGGGACGTAAATTGATCCACCTTTACGAAGGTGAAGTTTCTGAGCAGATTTCCAGCTCATAAAGTCTTAGGCCGGCTAAAGCCTAGACCTCCAAGTCCATGGTTATATCGTGGTATTTGGGAGGGTTGTGACCCCACTGCTGGCTTTCACTGACGGAACAAATTATTTTTCAAATGTTGTGGATTGCAGCAGAAACCTGCCTCCTGCCAGTCAAGGTGTTTGCTTTGCGGTGTCCTTTTACAAGAGCATGTACTGGGGCAGGTTGCCATCTGATGCTGGCAGGCACTGGAGGGACTTGGGAGGGGACTGAGGTAGCTTAGCCACGTGTCACCCCAGCCCCGAGGGACACGAGTCCCTTCCAAATGGCTCTTTCCAAAGTTCCTGCAAGGTACCATTTCCCCAGCCAAAAATAACTGCAATAAACAACATGAACACAATAAAGAAATTCAAATATATCTTAAACTACCTAATAATTAACCATGTTCAATTAGTCTCCAGGGTTTTCTGTGCTGCTGTGTGGTCTCCCTGGAGGCACCACCAGCACCACAGCGGTGAGTTAATGAGTTCTGGTTGTGTCTTGTCCGCACACTCAGCTGCCTCACCGTGTTCCGCCTCTGGCCCAATGCTCCTAGGAAGAACACCCACTTCAGAGGACTTTCTCCCTTTTCCTGCTGGAGGCTGATGAAAGGCTGGGTCCTCCCCTGTAATGCATTTACCAGGGCTCTGCAGGGCTGTGTGAGTTCAGGGCTCAGCAGCGTGCTACCCCATGCCCCTTTGTGGGCTTACAACTGAGCTTGCCTGCTTGGTTGCAGGGTGAGGATCCCCATATCTGTCACGTAAAGCCCAGGTCTCTCTTTAGACAATGCAGTTTCAAGAGTTTGGCTTAATTCTCTCATTGGGGAGGTCTGTAGACATCAGTAACTCCTGCCAGATCTGGCATCTCTATAAGTTACTCCTGTTTGTTCTGAAATTTGATGTCACCAGACCATCAGGCCTTTTAGCACATCCTTCTCTTACCTTTAATTCATGTTTCATTTAGCTTTTGCACAGCAATACTCTTCCCAAAGTTTTTTGAAGCTCTGATTCTGTTTTTTTATCCCTCTTTCCTTCAGGTTCAGCCAGAAGCAGACCCCGTGTCTCAACAAGAAATTGCATTTTCTCGTGAAACGCTGCACAATCCCAATGGCACTGCAAGAGAGCTCCCAAAGGGAATCATGAGCGGGAAGGAAAGGGACCCTGTGGACATATCCAACACACTGGGCATTAGCCCAGCTTCCGAGTGCACCTCTCTGTTAGGTAATGGAAATGTTCTCTTATTTCCTGTCTATGTAAACACCTGTATGACAGGATGAGGCCTGCATCGGCTCCTTCAGCCCTGCTCTGTTGGGAGCTTCCATCTTTAGCTTTTCCATTTCCTTATAGTACCTGGATTTTTTTTCCACGATACCACTGGGATTAGCCCCACACTGACTTGTGCACCATTGCTGGACCTTCTTTTTCCTCTGGGGGCTGTGTCTCCCCATACCCAGAGGCACCAGCAGTGGTGCCAGGAGGGCCCAGTGCCGGCACTGTTGCTGCTGCTGCTGCTGCCAGCATTTTCCTTTCCCCACGCTCCACATCCCCTCTCCTGTGTCATTTCCCACAGTGGATGGTTTAATGCACTGTTTTCTGCAGACTCCCAATTTCACTGCCTCATGCTGTCTGGGCTGGGGGCTTTTTTCTTGCAGTACTTTGCATAAAGCTTCTCACGGTGCTGCTTTCCAGGAATTCTGTTCTGGACACGATGAATTCCTCTGCGTGGCAAATTTTAATTGTTTTATCATGGAATATTTTTTTCCCTGAGTTTTCCAAAAAAAAAATTTTTTCCCCCAATCCCCAGCCATAATATGTTCCTTCTAATAAGGGATTCCAACCTGACAGTTGCAAGATTGGCACTGCCACCACACATTACAAAATCTGGAGTTTGCACCGTGTTATCTTTTTCTACGGAAAAATAAGACACTGGCATATGGCATCTCTCAAGAGAGTGGAGGCTGAGAGTGGGAGGCCAAGAGAGTGGAGGCTAAGAGATTTGGAGGCCAGTAATGGGAGCTGAGAGAAGAGAGGCCAAGATTGGGAAGCCCAAAGAATGGAGGCTGAAGGATGCCATAATCTGCTCCCCAGCCATGCTCTTGCTGTTTTTTCCCTCACTTTACCTGCACTTGTGTGTGATTCCCCATACCTGAGGTGAGGGCAGGAGCTGCCTCAGCTGGCTCACTGCAGCTCCAGACTCTGAGCAGGCCCCTCGGCTCCGAGAGGATCATAACCCCTGAGTTGTGTCTAATCAGGCAGTATCTGAGATTAATTGTGAGGGCTTTCCTCTACCCACCCACAGAGATAAATGCAGAGGAGCCAATTTGGTAATTGCCTTGAGTCCTGGTGTGCTTCTGAGTTGTTCCTGGGCCAGGATAAGGCTGGGTGAGGGAATATTTGCAGAGACATGAATGGAGCATTTACTGTGGCCCCAGCTCATAAAGATACCAGGGTGTCTTTAATGGGGCAGAGCTGGGGATGTCATAGGTGAGCACCATGATGCTGTAAATAAAAGAATCCCCTGCCCTGGCTTTGCTTAGACTCCCTCTTGCTTTCAAACAGCTCTGGAACTTGCTGCTGAGGTTTCCCACATCTCTCTTGAACCAGAAAGAAGGGGCAACTGTTTTGACTATCCCCATTGAACTGGCTGTACCTCAGAAGTGATCTTGTGATGAGGACTTAGCTGATAATGCCATCACCCAAAGGTGAGGTGCTCGTGTTTTTGGCTAACCTACAGCTTTGCCAGGATGGCGCAGGACATATGTTGCTGTGTCATCCAAGATGCTGGGGTGGAAAGACAAATAAAGGATGGCATGGGAGCAGATTGGTGCTTTACTGGCTGTGGGTAGGTAGAGAAGGGAAAAGCAGCCTTGGCACCTGTTAGTAGCCATTAAAAACTCCCATGTTCTACTAATCTGTGCTCGTAAAAAGGCCATCTGCTAATGCTCAAAGGTCATTAAGTTACCAGCCCTGTTTACTCCTCCTGTGCTGCTGGGCCAAGCCTTTCTCAGAAAAGAGGGCTTAAATGGTCATTATGGTGGCGCCTGCTCATGCTGCCGGGTGGTTAAGGCTCTGTCAGTATTTTCATTAGAAACCCAGACTTTCAGGGCTTTTTCAACTTGGCCATTAAAGCATTTGCTTCTCACTGCCTGGCTGCGCTTTGGAGAGGGAAGTTTCGTGTTGGATTTGTTTGTGATGAAACTGCTTATGGTCTTTATGTTTTCCTTATGAGAAACAGAGGGAAAGCATAGGAAACAGAAGCCCACTTTGTGTGCAGCTCTAGGGGCTGTGCTGGGTGTCGGTTTTGGGGTTACAGCAGCGTGGTCTGCCCATATAAATTATACTGTCCCCAAGCAGGCACCGTTTGTGTCTCACACAGACCCAGCACTACAGGTGGCTTAGGGAAGAAGCTGAGGCCTGGACTGTGAGTTGCCTTGATTTCATAGGTTTCAGTCAAACCTTTAAGGTTACATTAACATAGTTTTCTTGTGGTTAAATGGAACTATCAAAAACTTTGATAATTCTTTTTTCCTTCTGAGACTTCCCAGCGATAAAATAAGATGTAGCTGCTCAAGTTTTTATCCTTCATTTCTGATAATGATGGTGTCTGTCTCATAAAAACCTGCCTTTTATCTTCCCCAATTAGCTGAGCTGCTGCACCCTTATGCTGGGAAGTTCTGAGTGCACAGCCAAAGCATCCCCTCCCCAGCTGTGTGGGGCCAAGCTGTCCACAGCACCCACCCTCCCGTCCCTGCTCCCATCGGCACCAGTTTAACCTTTTGCTTTCTGCATGGCACAAAGAAGAAACCTGGGTCAATGAATAATGAAAGCTCATTTGAAACCTGGACTCTTAGAGTTTGGTCTCTGCTGCCTTTTATTTTAAGTGGAACTTCTTTCACAGATCTCTCTTTTTTTTTTTTTTTTAATATTTTTTTCTGGTTAATGCATTCAGGCTTTCCCGTGTGGATTTCGTGAGGTGTTTCATCCAGGATTTAGGGGAAGATCACACTGATTGTGTGATCCACTTGTTCTTCAGATTGTTTTTATTTCTTTTCTGACTGAGCTCTGGGGACAGGAGGGTGCTGTGCTGGCCACTGTGTGTAAATAAGAAATACAAACTTCCTTGGAGAGCTAAGAGTCAGGAATGGATATGAAAAACAGGAAAGGATGTATCTCAGGTTTTTTAAGCAGTCTTTCCAAACTATGTTGCTGAACGTAGAAAATAAAAATTAGAAAATAAAAAATCCGTAAGTGTTTCTGACTCAGCAGAGATGTTTTTGCCAGAACCTTCTTCTCACCAGCCAGTCCTTCTTAAATCTGTAACAACCAAACAGGTAGTTAAAATAGTCCCAACTAATTGTAACCAGGACTGCTGGCTTCTTCTGAACTATTGTTCTGATTAGGCACCACGGCCAAAATCTTCAGGCGGTATATGGGCAAAGTAGTCAGTGTAAGAACTCAAAACAAGAACAACTACAGGCCTGGAGTTTTTAAAATTTATTATTTTACTGCTGTAAAAGCAGGCCCTGTGTCTCTGCTGCAGATGTGTCTGCCATGGGCTGGCTCATCACTTGGTCCAGCTCCGTGGAAGAATGGATTAAAGTGTTACAAGTTGAGGGTTTAATTCAGATTTTCTTGAAGCACAGAAGTGATAAAATTTGTACAACTTCGCACTGCCATTCTAACATCAGCTTTTCCAGGAAAGCTCTTTTTTAAAAACACAACCAAGCTTGGGAGTCTCTGGGACAAGAGACTATGGAAGAAATTATCTTGTGAGAGACACAGTAAGGTGTTTGGAAAGGCACTGGTGCAGTGAGCAGCCATCCATCCTCAACACCAGAGTAGTGGAAATGCCATTTTCCTTCCCCCCTCGATCCCGCTGTTTGAACCAAGTACTAAAAAAGGTGTTTCATATTTTTGCAGTAGTCAGTATTTAAAACATTTTGGTTCCTTTTAGGTAGTGACAGTCTGTTTTGGTGGTACACATGAAAACAAACAAGGAAAGAGACAGAAAGCACAGGCAAATCCTTGGATGTCGTGTTTCACTGAGGCTATAAAGTGGAGGAGGCAGAGATTTGCTGGGATTCTTGCTCAGCACACTCAGAGGCAAATTATTGGCGAGTTTGGGAGCTGATGGAATAAAATATTTTGCCCAGGGAAGGGTGAGGGATTTCACTTTGCAGATATGCCTCTATTTTACTGGGTATATTTATTTGTCTATCTCTTCCTTAGGAGTGTTGGGTAGGTCTGCTCCATAGGATTAAATCATATCCCAAACCATCCTGGCTTTGTGACAGTACAAACATTATTGGATTTAGTTCCCTTCTGCTTATCCACCTTCCGTCCTCCAAGATCCCCATTATTATTATAATAATACCCACAAAACTCCTGCTCTGAGATCAGAGGGCTTTTCAAGTGCCAAAGCAATCAACAAAACATACCTGGTCCTTTTAATCTCCTTTAATCCCATCTTTTGGGACTATCCCAATAAGCGATCACGTATCCAGAAATTCTGTCTCTGTAATGACATTTGAGTTTTAGCTCACAGTTTTCATGAAATTGTCTCATATATGAAAGAAGATGTACTGGGGCCTTCTTATGTCATCAATAAAATAAAAGTTTGGGTTGAAAAACTATCTTATGGAATAAAATAGAATAACAAAAATCCATCATTATCTATGTTTCAGAAAAGGATGGTGTTTTGTTTAGCATTTTAGTTAGAAATGATGTATGACTACATCATAAAACACTTATATTAAAAAGATCTTCTCACCCTGAATTCAAAATATATATTGTACTCTCTTATCATCCAGTCATTTCAGAGTGAAAGTTAAAAATGCCCATCCTGTGGTATTAGTCACTGGTATTGTATCTTATAGCTGATGTATTCTTCTAATACTTTTACTTAAAGGGGCTTTTACTCGGGGCTCATGAGAGCAGACATTTATTTTGTTTTTGAAATGGTGATGCCATGGGTGGTGGGTTTATATGCTTTTGCCAAGGCTCGGTCTGCCCTTTCTGTTGGTGGGGTTTTTTTGGTTGTTTGGGTTTTTTTTGGTGCATATGTTGAAACCCACTCAATTTTAAAGAAAAATCAAGTGTTAGCAGAATAAAGGATGGCCCATGCTATGGTTCAAAGTCTTGGGGACGTGAGCTGTCCAGGAGTTTTCACAAAAATCCCTGTATTGGGAGCAGGCAATACGACAAAAAGCATGACTCTGCAGCATCATGGTTTGATGTTTTAGAGATGAAAAGTTTCTCCTGCCTGAGGCATAAATTTTGGCTTGAATGAGAGAACCTAACCCTAAGGCGAAGATGCTGCCACCCAGATTCCTGTTACTGGTTTGAACAACACAGAGCAGAGTCTTATAACTGACTCTGTCTTGTCCTGAGTGAACGCCCTCACCACTAAAAAGTGAATATTGTCAGGAAAAAAAGGGAAAGGGTAGTTATTTTCAGGTGGCAGGTTTTTTTGGTTTGCTTCATTTGGGTTTTTCTCTTAGGGAACATGGATCCATGCAGAACATCAGCTTCTCTGAAAACCCAAAGTTTTACACGGATGGGGGAAAAAACCCCTTTCCTACACGTTCGGTAAGAAATTGTCTCTAGTTGTAGGAGAGTGTGAGGCAGAACTGGATTAAGTCAGGCTGGTCACTTTTGTGGGAAATTTGCAGAGTTACTAAGCTGGAGACCCATCTCTGGCCTGCAGAACAATTTACTGAGGGGGCGGTTAAATGGCACAGATTAAGCTCATTAATGGTTCAGATATTTGCTTGGTTTACACAATGCTGTCCGGCAAATTATATTGATGCTTGACAGAATTATTGTCATTATTTATTTTGTTGTAAGCCAGATTTATAGATATTTGTAGCTTTTGTAAGACTAAACATAAGAAACATTAATAGCTTTACTAATTATATCACTGCTTTAGAGATACAGATAGTGATAAAAATGCCAAGTAAAGTGAGCTAGTAAAACATTTTAAAGAGAATTTTAAAGTGAGCTACTGATTGATGATCCCTTGGGTCAGTCTTAACTTTTGAATGTGAGAGTGGTTCTTCCCACCAGGACACGAGAGCCTTTTGCCTCCATCAGCTCTTGCAGCAGAGACGAGGAAGAACAAGACACGTATTGAGCAACTGATTACTAAATCAGATTGCATAATCTGAAAAATATTGAAATCCTGTAACAGCATAAACTGAGGCTGAAGTTATTAAACACAACAGGGTTGTTTGTTTGGTTTTATCACCTTTACCTTGTCCTCAACCCCTCCTGCCTCCTGGATGGGTTATCTGCACTTCTTTGTCTCTTACATGCTAAAATTGCAACCTCCTTAGAGCAGGAGCTGCCTCCTCCCTCTCTCTCATTACAAAAATGGACAGGTCTTAGCACAGCTCTGATGAGGAATTCAGGCTTCTAACAAAAATGTGAGTAATAATTTTATGGCTGTTAAAAAGGAAAATCTTTAATGAGTAAGCAGAGTCAGTAGAGGGCTGTATACAAAATAAAGGTGTGTTTTTACACAGCTGTCAAATGAAAAATCTGTTTTCCTAACTATTGATCCCGGTTTTGCTGTGAGCACCCTTTTAAAGGAGGGAGATAATGAGTGAGAAAAGAGTTAATGAATGTCCGGCCATTACTGCAAGCATGGATGGAAATCCATCATCAGTTTAAGTACTGGATGGGCTCTAGGTGATAATCCAAGCCTGTTTGGCCACCATCAGTGCCCTGGGAGCTGTGATCCTTAGGGATGTGCGTGGCTCCCTGCGTTTCTCCGATGTGCAGCACTGCAAAGCCCTCAGTTTTATTTTTCTCTGGGTTTAGTAATGACCTGGTTGAAACTCCCGTGAAGCCATTGGGAAGACTCACAGTCTCTAATGGCCTGTGGATCAGGATTGTGGCAGCATTTTCTCGGAGTGAGCAGCCAGTGGGAATTTTATCCCAGGTGAGGGAAAAAAACCAATTTTCTTTTTTTTCTTTTTCTCTCCCCCCCCAACCCCTCC
>NW_008240228.1:4830938-4862245 GCF_000691975.1 Corvus brachyrhynchos
ATCCCATTGCTGTTTGATGGGATGAGCACAAGGACAGGGGTAATGGGCAAAGCTTTAGAGCAGACCATGAGGGGCTTGTAAAGAAGACAGGGAATGTGATCCTGAACCCACTGAAATCCTCACAATTTGGGCTGCCTCCTTGCAGTATGACAACAGGTCAAGCAAGTGACAGGGGGATTTATAATCCTCATTGGGAAATCAGGACGAGTCATTACCACTGAGGCTGGGAGAGCTGGAAAAGTTTGGCACTGGCACCCCAATGCTCACCCACCCCATGTCAGAGTCTTGGTCATGCAGAGCAACTCAGAAACCTCATAGGAACAGGCTTTGGCGGAAGATTCCTGGGGTTTCTTTCTAGGCATGCTGTAAATATCACAGGGGCTGTTCTCCTTTTGATCCCAAACTAGAGATGAAAGGAACAATTCACACACATTTTTGAACCATAAAAAACATGTGGCTTGACATTGGTTCCAGAAACGGGTCAAGATGTAGGATAATCTTTTTTTTTTTCCTGAAATATTTGAACTGTCTCTTCTCACCATGTTATGAAGTTGTGCCATAGCCTTAGAATATAAACAAATGAGTGTGCTGTGGGATTTAATTCTCAAAACATGGGTAAGAGGAAAAGTCTGTTTGACTTAGGTTAGCAGAACTTTCTACTCAATACTGAAACTAAAGTCAGAGCCCTGTGCTGCTCCCTGATTTCCTTCTTCTCTAATATAATCATTGCTCAGTTATTGTGGGTTGTGATTACGGAGAAAAAGCTTCATGTGTTCTTCTAGCTTGGAAAATGACAAGATAACAAATGCTTTTATTGAACAGTCCTACTCATTATTGCTGTGTATCCTACTTTTATGAGCATGTTTGGGACCATTGCTCTCCACCTGCACTCAGGTTCGTGGGCTTCTTTCACTTTTACTCTGCTTCCCAAGATACGTCTTCAACTTGCAGGTATTTTAAACTTCTTAGAGGCCCCAAATCTGGTCAGCCACCCTAAAAAGATGACATTCACCAGTCTGTGCGCGGAACCCCGAGTTTACAGGTAAAATCAAAAATTGTTTGCCCTCTGATGATCTTCAAGTGAAATTATGAAAAAATTAGGCGGGCTGAAGTGGTTTTATGGTTGCCAAGGACTACCAGTCCTGAAGTTCCAGAAGGGTAGTGACTGTCTGTATTGATGAAGAATACAGCCACATTTAACAGTTGTGCACCAATAAGGATAAAGGTTTGGCAGTTGAGTGAGATTATGTCAGGACTAGTCAAATAACATTTTTTACCTCCACACTTTTTTCCCAAAAAGGGGGATGTAGCATCTTTAATTAAATGTTATATGAATACATTCCAGATAGACCCAAACACAGGGCAACTGTGTTTCAGAAATGCTGTTTCTAGATTTAAAATGTATTTGAAATGTAATTTAAGAAAAAAGATAATGGAAAAAAAAAAAACCCTAAAATAACTCGAAACAAGCCAGAATATAGTAGCTCATCATTACGCTAATATATCAAACAATATGAGCTTAGCTTAATTATCCCCTTTGAGAGTTGAGAAAACTAAGCACAACCTTCAATTTACAGCTGTTTGGTGCCGGGAACCTGAATTATTATTTGAGAAGAAGGGGGAAAAAAAAGTTTATTTATTGTGACCTACACTCAGTTTTTATTCATCATGGAAAATCTGTATATTCACAAATGAGGGCTATTCATCTGCAGACTGCAGCATTCTTCAGCTGTCCGGGGCTGCATCAGCCGCACTTCTTCAGCTTTTGTGTTCATCTCGAAGCCTCTTCATCCAAATTGTTCATCATCTTGATGGCGGAGCTTTATCTTGCTCTAGTGCAGCTGCATTCCGCTTATCCAAAGTGCCGAGAGATACAAGGGAGAGGGAGAGAGGCAGAATAGAAAAGAGAAAAAGCAATGGCCAGTGCTCATATGAGGATAATTTGTAGTTTCTCAATAATAATAATAATAATAAAAAAAAAAAAAAAAAAAAGGAGGACAGGCTAATTACTGGCTTAACTAGGGCAGCCTGTGGATCCTCATGTCAAAAGGACTAGCGTAATTATTTGCCATCAAAGCACATTCATATTGTGGTACAAAAGAAGGGCCTTTCGCAAATGGATCTCACTAATAAACAGGGCTGAGAGGAGCATTATGTGTCTCCCTGGATGCAAGCGCATTAACACAGTGACATGGAGCATAACTCTCAGCCTGGAGAGGGGGGGTGGAGAGGAAGAATGATAATTATCCCCCCTCCCCAGCTTTCCTCTCCTTTTCCTTTGTGTTGGGCTAGCAAGCCAAATGCGACCCGCTGGAAGGCCCAAGGCAGGCTATTAGTGACCTCTGAGCATTGACAAGGTGGCTACACTCTTAAAAGCCCAGCTCTCCATGTCAGGAGGGTCGCAGGAGCCCGGGAGAGGAGCTTTAAATGGTCCAGCAAACACTTCAACCTTAAAGACACCTGGAAGGTCATGACCAATTTAATGTAGATGAATCTGGCATGAAGAGGGCTCTTTTGAATCCACGGACAAAAGTTTTTAGTTGGTTTTTTTTTCTTTTTCTTGGGTGGTTTTTTTTTTTCCACGTTGTTTGTTCACAGACCTTAGCATAAGGGATGCTGGAGATAGAGATTGATTCTGGAGACCACTCCTGCACTTGCTGAGCAGATGTGGTGCCAGGCGGCCTCCAAGGCTGCGGCTTTCCATGAGGAAAAGTAAACAAGTTTGGTAAGAAAGAGAAGGGACTTGGATGCACCTTCCAGACATGTCTGGAAGCGCTGATGTGCTAACACATTTCAAACTCGGATATGTCGCAAAACATTTGTGTGTATCTATAGGTTTATAGGTGTATGCAAAGAGGACCGTTTGTTTCTGAGTTTTTCAGTATTCCAGCTACATCAGACTATTCCCCACTGTGTCCACTGGCAGCCCCCCATTCCTTGCTTGCCAGCCATGGAGTTTATCCGTTGGGATGGTGTCCGAGTGAGCCCATTGCTTGTGACTGGTTGAAGGAAGAGCTGCTGGGAAATGTTCAGCACCACAATTTGTTTTTCCCAATCTCCTCCCTTAGAGCTGTACAGCCTCAGCACTCAGGAGCATGAGCTACCTTGGCTGTGCTGATTCTCCCCAGGAAATCCCTTCTGCTCCTCCTCATCCTTTCATGGAGAGGAGGCTGCAATAGGGGCAGTCTGTGAATAATGGGGATGAGCCACCCACCCCCAGTGCTCCACTGCTCTGGAGCAACTTAGAGGTTCACAATACTGGTTTTGCTTTGTTTTCAAAAAGAAACCTTCTTTCTGTGCTCATGTCCCACCTTCTTTTAAGTAATTGGGTTCTGTCCTGGCCATCAGAACAGTAAACTGGGATAGTCCTTTCTTGTGACAGCCTTGCCTGACACCACAAAACACGGCAAGTGCAGCTGGCAAGAGGGAAGGTGTCAGTCCGAGTCGAGAGCACATGGCACATGGTGACAGGAATCTGGGCGTGCAGCCACGTGTGAGTGGGATAAAAGGATTTTGAAGCCCAACTCGTCCGTGTGACAAAGTGCTGAAAGCCAAAGTTGTTTCTTTTCCAGCACGCTTCTAGGTCACATCTAGGTCACATTACAGAGAGGAGCCCCTTTTCCTTGTCACAGCGCTCGGGGACATTGCTGTCTATGTCACCTTGATGGGCAGGAGGAGCCCAGGTCTGCACACGCCTGTAAGCCCTGCTCATCCCAGGAACAGCTCATGGAGCCACTGGGATTAGGATGAGAGTTGCTGGACTGTCAACCTAACACACCCAGCTGTGAATCAGATTTGAAAAATGAGAAAATGAGGTGGCTTTAAAGTTTGTGGAATTCAACTGGTGATAAATTCTTGCCTGGTAGCTTTAGAAAGGAATTGGATGCTTTCTCCATACTTTCCTTTGCAAGGAAAAAGAATAGTAAACATGGGCTTGGAGGGGGAGAAAATCACCCAAGAGGAGGCTCTTTAGTAGAGATCACAGAAACCTGATGCAACTCAGAGTGAAATAGCAAACACTGATAATACAGGAGTACAGGCACACTCCTACCCAGGCAGGGCTTGGGGACTGGGCAGTGCTTCTAGGACATGATCATTACCTGTGACATAAAAATTTCCAAATTTTCACCCATCCAGGAGATGTTCAACCCCTCATCCCCAGCATGGAGTGCTGGAGGGATAGAGACCCACTGGAGCAATTGGTAGCAGCAGCCCACCACCCAGGAGACACAGAGCTGCTTGTTCTCCTGTGTTTCTTGTCTCTGTAGCCCTACAATGTTTTTACCTTTTTCCTCTATTTCCCTGGATGTTGGAAAATTCTGCATACAGAATTTAGTTTATAGGGAATTGTAAATGGACTCAGCAGCAGATTTGGATCCAGTGAGGTATTGATATTCTGAAGCATAAAGAACATAATTCATACCATTTTAAAAGAAATATCTCTAGGATAGGGATTAGAAAAGTTACCTTTATAAAGTTGGGAGAGTGAGGTATTTTGTATTTTTAAATGAATTCAGGTAAACTTTCCTGGCTTAGTTGTATCCAGCCATGCCAAGGACCAAGTGCTGATATTAGCAATAAAGACAATGTTATTAGTAGCATTACATCAATGTAAAGAAGGTTATAGAGCTAGCATTTGTTTAAAAAAATCTGTTAATGGTGACTTTTTGCCATTAACTCACTCTTTTGCAGTATTTTATACAGTGTTTATGAACCTGGGTATGTATTTCTAGTGTTGCCAAGAATAATCGAAGACAAATACAGCAGTTGCAGGGTTTCTTTCCTGATGAAATCCTACTGCAGCTTCTAAACCCAGAGCTGGCCTCCAGTAAAGGACTGTGTCCTCCTGGAGTCAAAGTGTGCTGCTTGAACTTACCACATAATGCTTTCAAGGTTGCTTGTCTAAAGTGACTTAATTTGTACTGCAGAAGTAGCCTCGTACCCACAAACACGCCAAAAGCCGCAGCGAGCCAGGGCAGCAGGGTTATTACTAATTTTTTATTAAAATCCCTTAGGCACACACAGAAGGCCCAAAAGCAGCTTTAATAATAGACAACATACAGCACATTTTTCTTGTATTGCCATGTAATCAAATCTAAAGCTTCTGTTCACTTTCTTTGTTTTACCTAGAGGACCAGCTTCCAATTTAGTTGTGGCCTGCACTAAACTGATTTTTCATTGTAATTAATGCCTACTTTGGCCTCAGCCACTTATACAACTTTCCATTAGAGGTTTGCAGCCATCCACAGAGAATTTCACCAAGTTACCCTCCTGATCCTGCTACACTTGCAATTTTTGTTAAACTGCCCTTTTTTTTTTTTTTTTACCTTATTATTATTTTGCAAAGAATGTTTAAATTACTGGGCCAAATAGGTTTCTTTTTCCCTTTTATTTTTCTCTTTTTTATTCTCCCCCCTCCCCTTTTTTTTCTTCCCCCCTGCCTGCTGCACCTATTAAAGTGGTTGGGCAGGAGTCCAACTGGAAGGAAAGCCTTTAAGTGATTTCAGAAAGGGCTAGTGGAACTTATTTAGGCCTGGGGTCTGCTGTGGTTAATTTTCAGTCTGTGTTTTGTGCTGTCCATTTCCTCTGAAATACTACCTGGGGTTTAAGGTTCCTCAGCACAGGATGTTAATAGGCCTCTGCAAACATTCAAAAGGCAGCTTTCCCACCACTAACCTTAAAAAGATTGTGGCACCGGGCCCAGGGTCAGATTGAATAGATGAAAAAGTATATGCTGTGCTTTTGCTTGCTCCTTGGACCTTTCCCTGTTGGCTTGCCTGACATTTTCAGTGACTTTTCCTAGTACCTTATTTTCAGCGTGCTTCCTAGAAAATTCTGCTTATTACCTTCTCCTATCCCCCAACAGCATTACTAACCCAGGCAGCACAACAATTTGTAGCCATACCTTGCTGTCCTCTTGGATTTTTCCCTTACTGCTTGTTCTCCTGGCCCCGATGGACCAGCTGGGCCCCTCGGTGTGTCCACCACACGCCATCACCCAGGGATACTGGGATGCTCCCTGCAGATCTCTGCTGTGCCTTTCCCAAGGAGAGCAGCTCTGCTGCGAGGCTAAAGCAGAGCTAATGATCAATTATGTGCATCTCTGCTGCCTTGCCTCTCCTCCCTGGAGCAAGAAGTGCAGCCATGGGAGCTCCGGGGTAGGTGTGCAGGTTTTTGGGCACTAGAGTCACGCATTTCCCAATGTTTGGATTCTAGTACCAATGTTCTTGCCTTGCTGGGGCACTGCTCAAAGGGAACTGACTCTGTGGGCACCCTCCTACACGCTCGAGCACACACACTCACCTCTCTTCTAATTGCACCTTGGAAATTAGACCCAAAAGGTGCCTGGTCTGAGCTGGCAGCTTGGTGGCTGTACTGGCTGAATGTTCTGGCCTGATGGGCTCCATGCTCAGGGGCTAGTTCTGCTGGTCTTCTTTATGTGGGTGCAGCTCCTCTTAGGAAAGCAATCGGATGAATTTAACTGGATTTGATTTAAGGGCTCACTTGGGTGCCATAGGTGGGTTTTCAGAAATGTGTCCTGTTAGACCTCCTGGGACTGAGGAGGAGAGGTGGATGGGTACTTGGGATCACACAGGTCTGCTCTGTGTTGTTACTGTGCCAGATGTCCCCATCTTAGTGGGGGAGGAGTAAGAAGCAGGTCTTTATTATTTTTTTTCCCAGAATAGTGGTAGCTCTTCCTTAATTGACAGAGGAGCTAAAGTGGCATTTGAGAAGAGTACATGGAGACTCCCAGACGTTCCAGGTGATGGCCACAAGCTCGGCATTGAATCCCAAACAATGGACTTACATCCCTACCCAAGCCAGCTGCCCTTCTGGCTTTTGACTGGTTCACAGCTAGATTCATTTGCAAGCTCAGTCCTTTCTGGCAGCCCTGGAAACCCAGAAGTGTTTCAGGTGAAGCAGAATGAGAAGGAAAATCAGACCAGTGGAAAGACAGAGCATTGTGTGCTCTGTGTGAGCTGGTCTTGGGAAGTAGGGATACACTGAATCCGGGATAAGCGTGGCCCATGTTCTGTTGTAAGGATCTGCCCCTTTGCACCCAATGGCACAGCTTCCAGGGATATTTCCTCCAGAAGTGACCTGCAGCACTGTGCCCCTCTGCAAGTGCAGTGGTTGCAAATCCCTCGCTGTCCATGTGCCTGTGTGGGCACCCCCACAGAGAAGCAACTGGTATTGGTCTAAACACATTTGTGTCTCTGCCTGACATTTGCACTGTTAAAAGGTCAGGCTTCTGCAGCAGAGACAGGAGCCGTCTTCCTCATTATCACATATTACTGCCAATTTCCAGTTCCAAAGTTTCCAGTGATTTTTGCTGCTGTGACTTGGGCAATCCAGCACAAAGTGCTGTGTGCCAGCCTAGAAGCTCTGCCCTGAATTACGCCAACGACGCTCAGGGAGAGAATCAATGACCATTTGGGGAGAATTTGTGGAAACCCAGTGAATTTCTTGCTGCAGTAAGTTCCTTGCTTGCAGTGACAAGTTGGGAAAATACGTGACAAATTTAACTGAGGAATGCAAGTCTGCAGGAAAAAAGGGCCGTTCTGCAAAGAGCCATTCATATTTTTCAGTCTTCCCACAGAAGTGCTGCTCTCAGTTTCTCTGTAATCTCTGATATTTCCTAATATCAGAGCACAGTGTTGGCAGAGCCAGAACCTGAGGCTAAACTTCAGTCTGTGTTCTTGCTCAGAGGAAGTGGGTTCTGGGATCTCTTTGGCTTTTGAACATCTAGAGGCTAGGCTCAGAAGCAAAGGAGATGGGGAAAAAAAGTTATATTCTTCGTGCTAAATGAAGGTCTTGCTGATGGGAAGATACAGATGCCAAAATAAAAGTGTGTGTGACACTGGAGTTGGGCAGGCTCTTTGGGAGTTCACTGGGGACGGTTGTTTGCCCTCTGCTTTCCATACCACCCTTCCTCCCACCAACCTCAGGAGCAGTTATACGGATCTTTACATGTAAAAGGGACTCCAAATGTCCATGGGGTCACAGCGTTGTGGAGAGAGCACATACTGTTCTTGCTTTTTGCTCTCATCTGGTTATGTCCAACGAAGAGGCTCAGGAAAAGCATTTCCTTGACTGGTAGATAACCTGGCTGGGAGAGGGATGAGCATCTTGCTGGTCCTGCTCCGAGTCCCACGTGCAGCATGGATGGCCACTGGCTGACATTCCCGATTTTTCCGCTGACTGTTAATGTGCTGTAAGGTGGCCACTCAGCGGTGGCCTTGGGAGAGGGGATGATAAACTGCTGATTTAGTAATGGAAGAGTTGGGGGAGAGGAGGGGCCTTACTTACTTTGGCCTCAGATATGGGTGAGACCTGGGGAGCCTTTTACAACAACAAAGTCTAAAGAACAAATGCCTCACAGCATAGTTTTAATGTAGGTTACGTTCTTTTTTTTTCCAATAACAATCATAAAGAAAATATACTTTGTAAGCAAAATATTTTTTTCACATTCTTCCCCTTAGTTTTCATCCTTCATGTGGTGGTGGCAGACCACAGAGCTGCAGTCAGGGAAGGCAAAGTCCATGCTGGTATCTGCTCTGAAGATATTCAGATACCACAGATGATGGTGTAGTAATTTCTCTAAAAGTGATGCACCTCCCTGCTTGGCTCTGTAATTCAGGTGGGTACTCACTGGAGAAGGATTCCCATTAGGATGGGCTGCCACTGAAGCAGGGTGAGTCTGCAGGATGCTTTAGCCACACTCCTACCCTAATTACCCCTGATTCTTCCCCCTCTGCCAAATCTGGAGCGAGAGAAACACCTGACCAGGAAAAAGTGTTTCACATCATTTCCTTGCTCTTTCATTTTTGTCTTCCAGAAAACATTATTTGGTCTAATGTTTTTAGGTGCTTGGGATGTCCCTTTCCCTTGTGCCAGTTTATTTATGCAAATTCAGTAAAAAAGGCTGCACTTGAATTCATTGCCATTGAAGCTGTGACTGAGGACAGTTGCAATATAACAAGCTGAGGATGACCTCCTTTTATCTGCTCTTGCCGCTATGGAAAGTTAGTGCTGGCTTAAACCCTGGCTGCCATTAATGAAAAATTCCACTATTTTTATTAGATTTCAGAATCATCTCAGCTAGCATGAAAAACAATGATATTGGATTTCTTTTTAAAATTAACAATGTATGTAACACAGTGAAAAAAGCTGACATTTACTTAGTGCCTGGGAGCAAAGAGACTGCGAGGCGGACGGCGAGCTCTCCTTCATCCTGCAGCCTGGGATTGCGGGCTGGAGACGTGGGGAGAGGTGGCTCGGGGTGGATCACACAGCCAGGATGAAAGCCAAGAAACACCACCACTACTGCTACTTTTCTGCAGTAGGAGAACATCAGGGTTTGTGGGGGAAGAAAAAAAAGATTTATTTTAGCAGCTGGCCTGGATGCCTGCCAAAATGAGAGGGAACTCAGAAGTGAAGCCAGGGATCTTGGTTCAAGGCTGCAGGAGGTGTGAGCTGGGGCTGGACAGTCACCAGCTCTGATCTGTGCCATGGTCAGGCTGGGAAGGGACCTTGAACCCCCTTCAGATGTCGAGGGACATTCACTGTCCAACCGATGTGCACCATCCCCGCTTCTTACTGAGCGAGGAGCCAGCCAGCGAGGGGAGCTGATGTTACTCTAACTTGACTTTAGATTTTTAAGGCATGTTTATTTATGGTTTAAAATTATGGAGTTAGCATTTTACCTGGGGTTCATTTTAAAATTCACTCTCTTTAGGAAGTTTCTACCGGAATCAGCAGGATCCCTTATAAAAGTAAAAGCAGGGGGTTGCTTCATACCTGTTTGCAGGCATTGCAGCGGGTGCCGAGGAGAGTCCACAGATCACCAGGAACATATTCGAGTAGGGAAGTATCCTCCCTGTCTTCCTAATTCATCCCTCCTCACTTTATCCAACATGCATTGCTGCTGGATTATTGACTTTGTGATTTCTTTGCTCGATGCCACAATAGAAAAGGCATTACTGTACAGGACAGGGAAATAAAGCAGGGCTGTGAGTGTTAGACTTGTGGTAATGTTGAGTAAGGCTGGTACAGGGCATACTCATCCTCATTTAGGGCTTGGTCCCCACTTTCCTCTCTGAATGCTTAGAGGGTGCTCTGGACGTGTAGAGCAAATGTGGGACCAGAGATCTGGCCAAGGTCTCCCTCCACCCTTGCTGTGGGGGACTCTCGATGTATCTGGGGGTCCCACATAGCACAGAAATTGCTCAGTTCCAATGATGGCAGGCAGGACCAGCCCTCAAGTTATAAATTGATTTACCTGTAGCTGGGAAAACTATTCCACCTCCAAACACAGACAGGCACTGAGCATCCAAGGGAGACCATGCAGGAAACTCGTGCTAAGTTCTGCCCCTCGCGAAATATCAGTGCCACAAATCTGCTCTTGGCACTGGAGCGACTCTAAATATCCCAACCCACTCTGCTTCCCCAGGTTTTCAGGAGCAGGGTCTCACTGTTGTGTTTAAATTCCCTCCTTAGAAGGAGTGCTTGGGAGAGGTGCAGCAGATTTCTCCTGTTACCTACCACAGCTTCCAGCCTTGGGTTGGTGGCACTAAGCACAGTGCAAAGATGTGTCAGTAAGGACAGACATCCACCTCAAGGGTGCTCTGTCCATCTATACCATCATCAGATCAGCAGTTGAGAATTATAAATAGCCTGAAAGCAGCTCACCATCATCCTACACCACCATTGTAATAAATAAGTGCATATTTTTAAAAGGCTTTTTACTCTTAGAGCAGAAAGAGATATAATAGCTTTTTTTTTAATATGTCACATAATTTATTCCAACAAACAGATGTATTTTGTTGTTGCCATTATCATTTGATGAAATACTTTAAAGCTGGTCCAAGGTGGTGCATTTTCAAATATAATGTATACAGTACATCTAGCAGTTAGTGGAATTTGGATGTGCAGCATAGAATGGTCATTATTTTTACTGAAAAAAATAAAGGCACTAATTACTTACAGACAAGATACTTAGCACAAACAGATAAGCTTCAAAATGAAAAATTCTCGGTTTATTATAATTATGTTCTCTGCTTTGTTTTCAGAGACTGATAATTTGAGGCTTTAAAATCACCAGGAAGCCATTAATTGGAATTCTTCAATAAAAAATAAATTACATAGAAGTTCATGATGAGTTGTAAAAACACAGAGACTGTATTATGCAGTGAGCGACATTGCTCTACTATTTATAGACATGCAGAGCTATGTAACAGCAAAAACTGTAAAGAATTTGAGATGTGCAGATAGCAATTATTCATGGATCCCAACGATCTGCAGATATTTCAAATAACTGCTTTTAGCAGATCAGCTATCCAATAAAAGCAGGGCTTTATTTCCAAGTGGCACTCTTCTAGCATGCTGCTTCCTGTTTTTGACATCTTGCATGACATTATTCTCCTAGAGCTGATCGTAATGAGGAGACATGGAAATCCATGTACGGGAGCAGAAACTCCGCTCCATGTGTGTGTTTATCGAGAGGAGCTGAGGGAATTTCTCTTAGAAGGGTTGGTCACTGTGGTCCTTCCTCCTGTAGCAGGCTGAGATGCTGAAATCCATAGCACCTACCAAAAGAAAGTGCACTGTTTTTCTTTCTTGCCCTAATTTTCTGCTGTCCAATTTTTCTTTGCTTTCACCTGGGACCAAATCCTCAGGGATGATCCTGCAAGAGCTGGTAGAGGGGTTCAAGGACTAAGGATCTGCCCAGTGGCACTGAGCACAGAATTTCTCTTGACTTAGGAAGAAGCCAGACTGACCCCTCACTGGAACTATGTGAGCAATTTGGGGCTATTTAGAGCTGCTGCAGCGATCTTCCACCCACCCAGACCCTTAAAGCGCCCACTGCTGTCCTTCTGAACACATGGGGCAGAGCCACCAGGCTTCCAGCAGCTTTGGAGTCTCCCATGAGGAGACCGGTGTTCCCGCTTTCCCAACGGAGATCTGCCACCTCTTTGCTATTGTTTGGACCCGGGCCTGAGACTCCAGCCACTAATGGGGCTCAGTTAATTGTCTGCCCAGAGGATATAAAATACTGCTATATTCCAGCTATGCTCTTTTCATGACCACTGACACCCCAGGCTCCTGCAAGGAACTCTTTAGATAAAGCAAGGAACAAAAGTGATCGCAGGGATCCTTGACACGTGCCACCTAGTAAAGGAAACAGAGCGGGTTTCAGCTCATTCACCACTGAGCTCAAGGGGATGCACAAAAGAGTGAAGTGGCCTTGGTGGAGCCTGGTCTAAAGTTACACTTCAGGAAGACAGAGGAAGTGTTTCCTGAGGACCTGATCAAAGGCTCTCTCTTCAATGCCAGTTCAGTGCCTTCTGGCCACCTTCGTTCGCAGGTACCATTCAAGGGCTTGATGTGACTCCCAGGCGGGTTCATTCTCACCGTATCAGTAAGCACAGAGCTGAAAAACATCTTTTTAATATTTTGCAGCTAGAATTCATCAAAATACCAGCTGGTTTATTCGCCCCTCCCTGGTTTGTTTAGATTTGTGTTACTGCAATCACAGGGAAGGCTGGACAATGCAAGGGAGACAAGGATAATGTGAGACAATGGCAAAGAGTCTGTGGGGAGGCTGCTACAGTGTCAAGACCAAACAGCATCGTGTCAGGAGACAAAGCCATACAACAGAAATATTGGGTCTCTGCTGCCACTCGAGGAGTATCGTAATTCTTGGAGAACAAAACCTACCGTACATCATCCAAAATCAATTGATAAGAGATCTCAGAGAGATTAAAAACTGTTCCCTCCCATTCATTAGTAAAGGTGGCTCCTGTCCAAAGCTGATTGTTGGTGTGGGCCAACTATGATAAATGCTCTCTTACGCACCAAAAAGAAACACTTCTTAATGAGCGATCAGCTTGTGTACATTTTAATTTCCAAATTGCTATTGAGTACATACACAGCTCCCCAGAAGGGACAGTGCTGCTCAGAGGCATGCTTCCCTAAGCAACACTTTGCTTTCTTTGTAGGCCCATAGAACTTTTCGATGCCGAGCCAATCCCATGACCTGATGTCTGTGTATGACTAATATTGCAACAATGAGCTATTAACTTCTGTTTCCACATATTGTAAAACAAGAAGTATTCATACATGGTTAGTGTGTGGCACCTCAGCATTTGTGGGATGTGATTGCAGTGACTGGGCACCTACAGCTCCTGTTCGTTCTCAGTTCCTGGTGCTCAGCACCTTTGAGTATCAGGACATTTCACTGTGGGAAAAGCTGCTTCTCAACAGCATAGTTCTGCCTGTGCTCCATGACTTGGTTATGTGCTCTTCCTCCATGTGCGACCTAACCTAAAAAATATCCTTCTGCAGTCCTTGCTCTCCTTTGGGAGGGCAGGGACCAGGATGTCCCACACAGCTGCCCCCAGGGCAGCACAGAGGAAATGAAACAGAGCCTGCCTTTTGCTTTCCTCCTGCATCCCTGAAGTTTGCAGCTCAGTACCAAGCCCGTTCTCAGTCCTGGAAAAGCCTTGAGTGTCCCATCCTGTTGCAAACCCCACAGCTCTTAAGGAGCATCGGTGACATTTATCCCGTGTCTCTAAATTATTCTCGGTAGAGTGGTGCTTGGGCCAGTGACAGTGATGCTGCAAAGGTCACTTGATGGACCTCGATGCCCTGTTTTATTTACTTAGTTTATTTGGCTTGCAATGGAGACAGGACATGCTTAATATGTTGGCCACGTCACGGGCAGCCAAGCTCCAGTGCCCAGCACCTCCTCGGATTAGAGCATTTGTAGGAGGTGTCAGAAGAAATGGAAGGAGTTCAGCATATTTTTTTGGTGTGTCAGAATTTCAAAGGATTTCTGAAATTTAATGAACTCATTTAATAGGCATAATTGTCTTGAGTACATGTGAGAAAACTTCTGAAATAGCAGAATTAGGCATGCTCCATTTTGTAGCCTTTCAATGACCTCCAGCAAACGTGTGACCCAGATATGAGAGCCTCCTGTCCACTTGCATAAACATGATGTTTTAAAAAGGCAGGGAGGGGGGGGCCAATAAAAGAATTGAGCTCTTAATGGCACATGGACAGAGACGTACTGCAATTGCAAAACAAATTCAGCAGCAGATAGAGAATTGCCTCCAGACTCCGCACGCCAAAACTCCGCTGCCTCCCGCAAGATGGAGCTTTGATGGCCGGGGACCTTCGGTCCGAACTGCTCTTGATTTCAAAGGCTCAAGTGGTAGCAAGGGGCATGGAGCTGCTTCAGGCCCAGGGAAAGCTCTGCTTTAATGCTTGAGTGATGTCCAAGCTGCTGTTACACAATATATCCAGGATGCCCCGGAACATACGGCACTTTTTGTTTCCTGGCCTCGATGGAGGATGTGTAGGGGCTGTTAGTGGCCTTGCCAGGCAGTGAGGAGGTGGTAGCTGCTCGCTCCAGCCCTCCTGCCACTTGCGTACCAGTTATGGCATGAGCAAAAGCTATAATTTTAAAATCTCATTAATTAACATGCATTTTTAATACATCATTAACTTCCCATCACATGTCTTGATCTGGAGGAGCTCTGTGGCTGGGTTCTGACCATCGGCTTCTTCGTCCCTACTCACAGAGAGGGGTGAGTGGCTCTTCCTTAGTTTAGGCCCACCATTGCCATAGTAACCAGCTCTGATTGACAGGAGTCTGAATTAATATGCACACTTAGGAGCAGGGGAGGGGGACCCTACCAGGGGTACCACTGCTGGCCCTGCTCATCGCAGGCTGCAACTCCAGCATCCCACCTACCCAATCCCCACTCCCTTCATCACTATGAGTCAGGTTTAATTAAAAGCAGGAACCAGCAAAGTGTGGCTGGGTTTTAAAATTATATGCTGTTAGTTATTAACTGCTACAAATTAGGTAGATGTTGTTTCAAGGAGAGCAATTTCCACAGCTGGTGCTGGTAGAGCGAGTTGGCGTGGGGTATGGTACAACTTTCCAAAGCAGGGATTGCCAGCTTTCTCAGAAAAGCGCTTTTTTGGCCACTTCTTGGGTTTTACGCATGACCGAGATTCAGCATTGTTCATGCTTGCTTGCAGCAATGATACTTCCCTGTCTATGAAAACTCATTTTTCATTTTAACAATAATTCCCAGGCAGGAAAAAACATGTCCTGGTTTCTCCACTGAGCCAAGCACTGAAACAGAATATTGGGCCAAATTATGGTCTGATTTTGCAACTGTAAAATCTGCCTTTGCAAGTTAGTCCTGAATTTAGTTTGTTCCCCTCAGGCATTTTCCATGCAATAAAAATTGTGTTTCTTTTTTCTTTTATTTTTCTTTTGGTTGTTCTTTATTTTTTTCTTTTTCTCCTGCCATTTGGGGAAAAGGAAAACTCAAACAAGAGAATAAAGTCAATTGTTAGATTCAAATTATCTGAACTCTTGGTGTTAGAGGAAAACCATAAGGAAGGCTCGCTCCGAGTATCTTGCCTGGAAATCTGAATTATCAGTGTGTCTAAATTCTGCTGATACAGAATGAGGCATTTTGAGTTGTGGCAGCCAGTCATTAAAAAAAACCAAAAAATGAAAAACAAAAGCCAGAGAAAAGCAAAACTTTGAGACTTCAACACTTCTGTTCAGCAGTTTAAAGGGAGAAAGCAGGTCTGAAGATTTTCCTTCCCAACTACTTCTGCTGCTTCCACAACCCTGCAGGGGAGAAGCAAACAGTCTTTGAGCTGTAATAGGTGTAAAACCAAGCAAATTCAACAAAGTTTTAGTGAGTGAGAACCGAGAGCAACGTTCACAACATCTTATTTGTCAGTCCCTTTATAGGTACTCAGATGTGGAGACTGGGAGTGTGATACACAGAGACAGATTGCTCTGGGATGGAGAATGGGGAATTTGAGGTACCACGCATGGCAGAGCTTTTATTGGGCTGAGAAATGCAGAGTGCAAACCGTGGTCTTTGACACAAAGGAAAAAGAAAAAGCTCTTCAGACCAAAGTTTTTATGTTAATCTGGTAAAAACTATTACAGAATTGATCACTGGTAGCTTTTTAAAAGCCAGTAAGGCTGAAGGCCACAACCTACCCATATCTTCAGAGCAGATAAACCAATTTTTTTTTTCAGAAGTTAACTGATAAATGGCATGTAGGGGTGTGTGTGTGTATGTTTGAGTGTGTATATGTTTTCCTGTGAGTGTGAGAAATAAAGTAGTTAGTGAGGGAATGTAAAAGCTCATTATTGTTTGTCATCAAGTGTGGCAAAGAGACAGAAATTGAAGAGGCTCGGGGGGAGCTGGGAGGAGGTGGCCCGCCGAGAAAATGTAGCCGTACTGACACCCGTAACTTTTCACAAGGGTGAGTCAAAGCATCAGGATGTGAGACCCTTGCTCCTGCCCTTTTGAACTTGCTTCTATAGATCATGATGAAATAGAGAAGTGAGAGAAAGCCTCCTGTCCCCAGTGGAGAGAGAGGAAACCAGTGGCTCATGCAAATATTTCAGATGAGAAGCTGAACACACGCCCTGCTCACATCCGCAGGGCCGGCCACGTTGAACAATGCCGACGTGTTTCAGAGGCGGAAACAGGTCTGAAGTAACAAGTACATGAAGGAGAAGTGGGCCTTCTTCATGTCCACTTGTGTGAAGTGTAAAATACCAGTTCAGCCGTGGTGGGGCCTTGCAAATGCACCAAGTGCCATGGTGGTGCCCCTAAACATGGGTGATGTGAGGTGCACGAGGATGAGCTCTGTGGGACATCCTGGCCAGGCTGGGGCTCAGCTGTCCCCAGGCACAGGCAGCAGCTATGTGGGTCGTGCTCTTGCCCTGGGAGGTTTCTGCCTGCAAGAGCCAAGGATGTCACATCCCAGCTGCCACCAGCTGCCGGGCAGTCCACGAGTTGCCCTATGGGACCTATGCAAGGAGGTGTTTGTGCATGGAGTGTCTTGTCCCTGAGAGCTGGCTCTGAATGTCCCCTCCATGCTGGGGATGAGCAGGGACATGACACAGCAGCAGACCTGCTGCTGAGGCTGCTGGCCATGCCTTTGAGGTGGCCACGGGGCTTTCCACCGGGCCCCGCCTTGCAGGTGTCGGATGTGGAGTGGCCAACACGCCCCAGTGGCTCTTCAGAGGTTTCTGGTGTCTGTCTGCTACTCAAATGGCAGTGGCTGAGGTCCCACTGGGTCTGGAGGTTCTGTGCCTTAGTACTGTGTGGCATAGCGTGGCCTATGGTTTGCTTTTAAAAGCAAATTGAGAAGTGAGAGGCAGCTGCCACGTTCACAGACCCTTCATGAAGACATGGCTCCCAGTTTGGCTGCTTGGACAAAGAAACAGAGTAATTTGCAAGACTCAAATTCCCCACTGTGGTAGCATAGGCTGCCTTCTCACTCACCTTAAGAAACGGAGGTAGCAAGGAGTGTTCACTGTTGAACAATACCCAAGAGTATTTCACTCCCTTGGATTAAAACAAGCCCCCTCTGAAATCAGATTTCTGCTGAGGCCAAGGGGTGCTGCTTCTTTCCTGCCAGCTCTTTCTGCTTGATTTCTTACCCCACTACATCAAGGTCCTGGCCGAGACTCAAGTCCCACCATGGCAGGAACTGTGCACACCCCATTGAAGAAAAACATTTGCTGTCTTACAGAGCTTCAGATTTAAATAGATTATGTTGTGAGGAGAAACAGCAAATAACGTGACTCAGGGTTGCTGGGCTGGCTGGTGGCAGGTGTGGGACTGGACTCTACTCTTCTGCTGTTCTGGTGGCCTCAGGATGAAGCCAGGCTTTGTCCTGGTGTGCTGAGTGTGTGACCACCCAGCCTGTGTGAACTTCACAATGGCATTAAGCAACAGCAAAGAATTGGGTTTTTATGTCTCTATGCATGGTCATCATCAATATTACAACGAATTATCATTGATTAGGAAGTTCAGCTGCATTGCACTGACACAGACTGAAAAGCTGGAGACAGCCATATTTCCAGAAAACACCTGTATTTTCAGACAGCACCACTGCTGCTCAGGGGAGCGCTGGAGGAGAGATTTTACATGAGTGGATGTGTTATTTAAAAATGCAAAGATCTCTTGTTTTACTTGAAGAGGCACATTTTCAAACTGGGAAATGGCTACATAATATCCTCTGAAAGCCTCTGGAAGTACGAGTGTCATCTCTGCAAAAGTTGCCCTGTCTGCACTCCTCTCACAGTGCTTTGGTGACAATTTGTGAGCGACACTTCAAGGCTCTCAGGGACAAGCCTGGCTCTGCCTGTGCTTTCCAGACCTTACTAGCCACTCCTCGCTTGTCCAGCATTTGCTGTTAGTTCAAAACACTGTATGTCCCAAGAAAAAGTTCTGTGGGTTAGCTCAGAGTTGGATCACCTGCATCTTTTTTTAAAGTGTCTCCAATAGTATTTAGATAGTCCAGGGACTTATAAAACAGTGAGGGGTGGTTGCCCTTCCTGCACTTTGAATTTTCACCCGTGCACATTCTGACATTTATTCTTGACTGTGAGTAGTTCAAAGGGAGCTTTGGTCCAAGCCTCCCTGACGGCAAATATTGCAAAGCCATAGCTGCCTTCACCTTCTGCATTATTTTGTTTTATATTCAGCATTCCTTATTTTTCCTACCAGCATTTGAGCAATTCGAGTCCCAAGCCTTACCTTTAACGTATTCTAACATTACTAGGTTGCATAACCTTTCTCAGGTAAAAAACAGTGAGCATGTTATTCCTATTTAGTTTATTAAAGAAAACCTTCCATGACCCTAATGGCTGCCCAGATATTTGGGGAAAATCCCTGCTCACACAACTCTAGAATTGCAGGTGTAAGCATTTTGGTGATACCTCCTCACACAGGTCAGTGTTCACCCAAACCTCTGCTGCTGCTGGGGACCATGGACTACAAATTAAAATAATAAATTCAAATGCTGAGAGGTAGAGATGTCCTTTTGGGCAGAAATATTCAAACGAGGTGCACAAACACCAGGAAAAGTGGAATGGGGCAGGAGTCAGGGAGCAGCAGCCTGTCCCTTGCAAGAGAAAGCAGCAAATAACGAGTTGGTTATAGGAGAGATAAAAGAAAAGCTGACCTCTGCGATAAGCATGGAGGTGGTGGAACAACGAAGCAAGGAGGCAATTATCCCAACTCTCCGGGATGAAGTGGGTACAAGAGCTAACAGAGCTGAGCAGTGAATTTCAGCAGCAAAAAAAAAATGGATCGTGCACAGCTGCAGGGGTTACTGCCGGAGACTGTATCAGAAAGAAGAAAAATGGATATTGCCTGCAGAGGGACTCAACACTTTATTGGGCTTCCAGGAGAAGTCGGCTCCAGCATATGCAGGAATTTCTGAGATGATTTTCCGGCTACTTTAGATTCACTGCAAACAGGTTTCAAGTGATAAAATTCTTTGGGGGATATGGGTTATAATGAATGATCCGTTTTAGAAGAGGAAACAAATAGTGGGATGTTGCAATGTTTTAGCAGGGAGAAAGCCATTGTTTCCAGATTTGTATTAATGATACGGAGTAGAAGGAGAATGGTGAGATGACAGCGTTTGTAAATGAGGGAAGTGATCAAAGATCAGCAGCAGTCCCAGGAGGAAGGGTGAGAGCAGTTCGAAAATACTAAATTTCAGCTCCAGTTCTCATATGTCCCCTAGGATATTTTATAAATTTTATTTGCTCCTGAAGAGTTTTCTAGGCACCCCAACTCAAGGCGGTGCATGAAGCCTGCACACCTCTGTGATTCAGCTAGCAGTTAAATCCAGCTTCAGCTCCTAATACAGATGGGCCTGGAGCTGGGAGAGAGCACAGTACTCTGTCCTGTAAGCAACAGCCACCTGACATTATTCCAAGGCTACTCACAGCCTTTGCCATGTGAACAAATCTGTGTATTACTCACAACTTGTAAGAAGAAAGTAAAGAACAGTATTTGAACTGCATTTTCTAAGCAACCACGTGAACTATACTTTGAAAGGAAAAGCTTCCTGTCAGGTTTTATATTCAGCATTTCTTTCTCTTTATGAGGCATCAGGAAAAAAAAAAAATTACCTGCCCTGGAGATCTAGATCTGCAGGCAGAAAGATGCAAACTGGGAAATCCCAAACCACACAAAAATTATCTTGCTCAACTAACATTATATTACTTGCATGATAATAATTATAAACAGACACACCATTTGACGATTTACAGTTTCATTCCTCTTCTCTACTTAGTTCAGCTAAAATTTGTCAAGTATTTCCCCTCGTTTGTGGAGTAATTGACTTGTTCTTATGACATCCCTGGGCTTACAATCCAAAGCTGAGGGTGATCTTTCCCTCAAAGCCGGATGTCTCTGTGAAACAAGCACAGGGATGTCATCGCATCTTGCTGGGTTCAGTACAAAATTGCTGTTGAGATGCAAACACCTGGGCTGTGCAGGAAAGGATGCCAGCAGAGGAGAGGGGTGGCTTGCACCCTTTACATTCACTGAAACGGCAAACCCAGAGGCTCTCCCCTCTACACAGTATCTGTAGGGCTGCCAAACCCAGAAGCTTTGGAGAAACATTTCAGAGAACTGCATGTCAGGGGACAGCACGAGAAGGCTCTCCATTTCCAGCACTGTGCAGGCTCTCTGGAGCAACCTGCTCTGCCATGGCTGTGAGTCAGACTCCCCACACTTCCTTTGCTTCCCCTGCTCCCACTGTCACCACCCCAGATCGCCTCATCTCCTCTGTTGAAGGATAATTTCTGCGCTTGACATGTTCTTTGGGCAAGTTTGCTGGTTGTCCTGCGAGGCTGTTTGATCCCTTGGCACAACATCACCTTTGCCACAGCTGGGCTTTGCTGCTGGGCTCCTCCTCAAGCAAAGCCCTTGTGTGTCCTTCATCAGCCCCTGGCACCCTGATGCCTTCCTCTGGTAAGGATGAAGCTCCCAAATCTCCCTCCTCTTATCAGCCTTTCCCTGTCCTTGCAAAAGTACGGCCCTGGAGGAGGGCTCTCCTGTACCATGGAGTGAGCAACCTGCCTCATGTCCAAAGGTAGCTGCCACATTTCTTGGGCTTTTCATGTGGCACAAAATACCTGTCTGTGTATACAGAGCCACCTTCTGCCTGCAGTCACAGCCCTCCTTACACGTAGTTTCAAGTGCTATTCTTGGCAACACTGTCTCGTTCAGCTCAGCCTCCTCTCCCCAGTGATCATGTACTGGTTCCTCATCTTTATCAGAATGGGCAGCTTTGTACTTCAAACCTGCTTTTGTTTTTGCTGCTTTGTGCTCATGTTGGGCATTCTTTGGTGGGGTAATTGTTTTCCCTGTGGACCACGCTCTTTCACCATGTCAGTTTGGTCTGTGTCTCCTCACTGCCTCGTTTTCCTGAGGAGCTGGTCCCAAGCAGAAATGGGAGGTCACCTCTTGTGTGCTTCAAAAATTTGTAAGAAATATTCATTGGGAATCAGATACTAAGATATTAAATGTGCCCGTAGAGTTAGAAGAGAAAGTATTAGTGACATAACCCTTTTTATGATATTCCCTACAGATCTTAAGTATAAATATTTCCAGTGTTGAACAAGTGCTACCTTAAATCATTCAATCACTCTCTGTAGGCTGCAGCTCACTCACCAGCAAAGCTTTGTCCTGTTTCCAACCTCTCCTCAACAGGGAACACAGGATGGCTTCATCATATTCCCTGTGTTCTCTTGTGCTGCCATTTTCCATCCTTCTTGGCGGGGTACTTTTCCCCCAGCAGGGCAACTGGTAAGCAACCAGTATCTCACTGTGATTATTTGGCTCTATTGATTTAGTCTTCACCTGTAATCGGGTGCAAATGCAACCTCTAGCAGAGGGTCAGGAGCTTTTCTGTACGGGTGACACACCATGGGTGACTGGGGCCAGGCTCTCATGGTCATCTTATCCTGTTCTGTCAGCAGTGTTACACCAGGGAAAGGTTTGGCACAGGCTGTAAAAACTAAATCTTGACCCAGCCATGAGCAAATGAGAGTGAGGCAGCTGTTTAAAATGCCTGATGGTGAATTCAGATTAAACCATCTCAATATTGACTGAAATACTTAATTTTACTGGCGCTGGCTACTATGAACACACTTCCCTCTCAGTGACAAGCAGCGGGATTACCCAGATCAGAGATCACCAGGTGGACTCTCCATCCTTGGCTCCCCTCTGAGGACAGGGCCAGAAGAAGGGGTGATCCTTCACACAGGCCATCATCCCTGTGGCCTCACACCTCTGTCCTTGAACACTGGGGGAAGATGAACCAGATGCAGTTGGCTGGTGATCTGGTTTTCAGGCCAGCAGTTCTGACCAGGGGATGTTGGACTGTGTGGCCAGAAGCCAGCGAGCTGCCAGCAAAGTGTTTGTGTGAAAACACATGTAACATCTTTTGGCTGACAAACCACATTACATGTCTGTCCCCGTGCCCAGGAGTAGGCAGAGCAGTTCTCTGCTTCAATTCCCAGTGTTATATATATATGTGTGTGTATGTGTAAAAATACCAAAAATGTGAACTTCTTGTGGTGGTGATTTCTCCAAGCTATTGCCCAAGACAAAGCCACTGCCCCCAGGATCCGCCTGGAGAAGGGGAAGGCGCTCTGTCTCAACTACTGCTGCTTGATCAACTTGCTGACACACCAGAGTCCCTAAAAATTGGCTTAGCAGCGGGTGCTATCTGAGCCAAAACTGGCAGATCAGCAGCTGCTGGAAGCAGACACTCCTTCGCAAGTTCTGGTCCTCTCTGGTGTCACCCAAGCTGCTTCCCTGACTTTTAGCAACGGCTTTTTGTTAATTAGGTCACGCGTGGCCCTGTGTGTGAAGTGCCACACGATGCAGCACGAACAGTTTAGTGCCGGTGTGTCTTTCCACTTTGTAAGTCTTGCATTTTCTTTGCTCTCCAGGTTATGCCAAGACAGAAGGAGGGACTTGGAGAGGGAAGATTAACCTTTCACTGGCCACAATTCCTTCCCTCTTATCGCGGAGGATTCGGCAACGTGCCCCCCTCCCACCCAGCCTATCTGTCTGAATTGCTGAAAGCATAATGCTCCCATATGAGAGATAAGTAAGTGAGCTCTCTTTCTTTTCCGTAGGGATGAACTATAGTGTATGCAGATTATGAGGAGAAGAAAATAATATCAGAGAAAGGTGGCTTTCTTAAAAGGCATCGGTAGCATTAGTGTCATGTGTGAAGCACCCGTTTGTGACAACTGTACAGACCTTTCAATGGAAAATTGTGCTGTGCTACCTTTTAAAGTATGAAATGCTAATTTTGGATTTACAGTTTTTGAACTGGAAGGCTGCATTGTGCATGGAATTTTGTTTAATTTCCCAGAGAAAAAAGGCATTTGAAACACAACTGCCTACAGCCAACTGTCAACAAAAATCAACTGTAATAACACGCGGCCTGTCACTGATTTATGTGGTGATGTGGTAATCTTCTCAATTTAGCTGGATATTTCTTCTTCACACCAAATAGCTGAAAGTCTTGCTAGACATTTATGAATATCGGGAGGTGCTATTAGGATGATAATGGGGCAAGATTATAGAGGTGCTCACTAGTTCAAAGTGCCAGTTAAAGAGACAGGGAATCGAGAGGTGTAGATATATATGGCCCATTGGTATAAGTGAACTTTGTATTTTCAGAGTTGCTTAAGATTTGGGAGACGGCATATTGAGATCCATCTGCCAGGAAAGCATCTTTCTAAAGGGAGACTGAGGGAAGCAGCTATATGCTTCCCCCCCCCACTAAAAAATATGCTTTTGTTTAGCAAGGGGTGTGGGTTGAAAATCTTAGGTATCGAAGCTGGGGCAAACAAGTACGGACGATGTTTTAGCAAGCAGAATGCTGGGAGTTTTCCCCCTTTTCTCCAAAGGTCTGAGCCTTAGCCATGGTCATTTTGCAGCAGGCTGTGTCGCAGCCAGGACTGGCAAGTAACATATCACACTCTACATGTTAACAGCTAAGAAAAGTAATTGGCCTCTCATAAAGAGCTAGAACTAATGCAGACAAAACGATATTGCAAGACTTGAGCTGCAAATAAAGAGACAAGTTTGTGTTTTACAAAAATGTATAATTTACCAGGCATTTCATTATGCTGTATAAAAAGGCAAAAATGATAATTGAAAATAAATGCGGCTGCCTAGCTACAGTATATGCTGCCAGCGTTACTGGAAATAGAAGTGCTTTCTTGCTGAAGAGAGTTAAAATTTTCATACAACTTCTGTCTGCAGACTTGTGTAATGTATCTTGTTAAATTTGTTTCAGTTTGGGTATTTGTTACAGAGAAGCAGGCAAAATGTGAGGCTCTGACTGTGTATTTTTATATCTAGGGGGTTGTACAATTATATTAATTATTAACAGTGTCTTCTGCAGATGCACACATCTGTGGAGTCTGAGGCAGGATTCATGTTGCTGAGTTTATTCCAGAGTGGGAAAAGTACATCAGTTGCCTTCAAGGTTGCCAGAGATACTCCACAGCAAACTCCTTTCTTCCAAGGAACATGGTTACAAATATAGATAAACCAAAGTAATGTTGTTGGGTTATTTTGCCCTGAAGCAAAGGGAACTCTGAATTGCCGTTTTCCTTCAATACATGGGGCTACCTGGGGATGCTGAGAATTACTGGAGGAGGAGAACACAGGTCTAGGAATCGTCATTGCTTCTGCCCTGAAAGCTTCTTTCTGGCTCCCTCGTTCTCTGGCAGGAGGAAGCTGCCACAAATGTGGTGTCTCTCTGTGTCCGAATGTGTGAGTCTCCCTGCAGCAGCCCCAGTGCTGTGCACACCCAGCGTGGGAAAACCTTCCCCAAGGGAGCTTTGGGGGGAAAAAAACCTCCTCTGCATTGAGATTTTTTCCTCCAAGCTCTTCAATTTCTCAATAGAGAGAGCTGTAAATGGCTCTAGGCTCAATTCTTCCAGGGTCTGCTTGTGCCCTGCAGCTACAAAAAGCTGTGCAGGTTATCCAAGTTACAAGTGAAACTACTGAGTTTCCATTAGCTCTGGCATTAAGCTAAAAAAGAAAAGGTGAGAGGTCTTCCCTAGGCTGAAAGCTGCAGGACACCACCGAGATGGCTTTAGAGGCCAGGGAGGTAGGGGCAGAGAAACAGCAAATGGGATGAGTTCCTTGTTGGCACTTCCATTCCACAAATCCCTTACCAGAGTGGATGGGATGGCAACACAGTGGACAAGTTACTGGGCAATGAACTCATCAGCAGGAGGGTTATACATCCACGTGTTTGTTTAAATCCACTGTTGAAAATTATCTTCTTTTTCATTCTTTCCATTTGGGCTCTTTTTTTTTTTTTATCTATAGACTCAGCTGGGCTGCATTGTTCAGAGTCGTGGTTATGTTTGGATGGGTCAGGCCCTGTGAATTCACTTGGCCTTGAAGCAAAAAAACTCATCATGAATAATGAAAGAAAGGAAAATAATGCCTGAGACTGAATGACTTTAAAAATGATTAATATCTGTTCTTTCCCTCATAATTTGCCTCCAGACTTTTCCCTTTTCAAAATAGCTTGCCATTAGCAGTTGAACCTTCAATAGTCAGTACTTTGATGGAACTGGTGCTCTGAAGCCAAAGGAAACAACATTATTATTATTATTATTATTATCATTATTATTGTGTGAAATGAAGGTTCATTTTGATAAGTTCAAAGCCCTGGATGAATAGAGAAAGGCCCAAGTTCTGCCCTCCACCGCATCTAGCTGGCTCAAACTGGCCACTTGAAGCACAGCAGCGTTTGCCAGGCAGATAGGGAAATTCTTGGGACCGTAGACGTGTAAACACCAGTGTCAGTTCCCATCCAATAACTGCTGACAGGAAAGCTGGTCCTGTGCAGAGCAGCACCGAGGGGATTTGCAATTATGAAGGCACGGGATATATCAGGGATGCAACTGACTGCCACTAAGTAGCTCAGCAACTCTCAGGGGCCTCCACTCCGGCTCCCAGCGCCTCGTCTCAGGCAGGAGATTTTCTTGCTTCAAAAGCTTTTATTAAAAACCAGTTCAGGTAAATGCTGACAATAAGCAAGCAAACCTGTTGAGCCCCGAGTCCACAACTTGCCAGGCAACAGGATGCTTCTCTGTGACATTTAAGAGTGCTAACACCTGAAAAAAATATTGCATGTTTTACCCTTTCTGTTTAAAATAACACAAAAAAGTGCTGCTCTTGCAATTGCATTTATGGTCATTTTCAGCAGGCTGTCCCCACCTCCCTCCCCAGGATCCCAAGGCTCCCAGCTGCCTCCCATTAAAGGAAGCCTTTTTCATCAGTGCCCTGGCCAGGACTTCGAAATGACCCAAAGCAGCTTTATCTACCCCGAAAGCACACCCACACCAGAATTTAGGGTGGGCTGAGTCAAGGCTCCTGGCAGGGTGTGGACCTGGGGCAGTTACAGCCAATGAGCTCCAGGGAGTTAATCAGTGCATTATCCCAAACACCTGTGGAACATGGTTTTAGTCTCAGCTTCTGGTGCAGGTAGTTTTACTGTGTGCTGCTCCCTTAGAGCAACTCCTTCCAGCTCCTTGGGCTACCCTGAGCTTCAGGTAAATCTTTCTGTTATTCCTAAAGTCTTACAGCTTTGTAGCAGGTTTGAGGTGACGAGCAGGTTGTAGGACCTGAACTTGCTCCTTTCTGTGGTGGTTGCAAGGTGGAGTAGCTGCTTGATGTGAAAGGTGATGATTTTGTCTTTCTGTGGTGAAAGCCTAATTTTTTTAACCTTTTAAACCCTTTCCTCATCTATGTTTACCCCCAGTTCCATGGTTCTGCTTTGTTGGCATGTTTAACCTTTTAGACACCTGTATACATGTATTGCTTCCCTTGTGAGCCTTCTCCTAGGTGGTCATCTGTGGAGAGCAGCAGGATTTTATGGGAATTGGTACTTTTTAAGTCAGACTTATTTGATTTTCTGTCAAAATAGCACATGATTATTTTGTTGGTAATGGTCAGATATGCCAGTTCTATGAGCATTATTGTCTTTGTAGTTTGTGAAGTCAGAATTGTTATGGCAATTCTCCTACTGAGTGTGGGGATTTTAGCTCTGGTTAAAACAGGGATTGCCCCAAGCTTCCCCTTCATCCTTTCCCTGGTCTTGGAGGAGGGTTGGGAGAACAAAAGGTGCATCTTTTTTCTCAGCTGCCAGAGTTTCAGAGAACCTGGGCAGTGTTAACGAGGTACAGCTGGGCCTCGTTGAAACACTTAAGGCAAAAGGGTGAAGTCCTGAGGAGCTTCCAGAACCTTATAGGCCTTTCTAATCAGGCTGTGGATTAATTAATTATCTCTGCCTGTGCTATAGGTGGAAGGAAGGCTTGTAATATCTGCCAGGGGATAAAGCTCCTTTTGCTGCCCACTGAAAGCATGGCAGCCTCAGCTTAAATGGGTAAACCTTTGCCATGTCCGTTTTGGGGACTTAAATGGCTCAGGGCAGGAAATCTCATGTGGAAAACCCCCCTGATTCCAGGGGATTCACCCGCAGTGTGCGGCAGGCTGGGTTTTAAGCCATCAAAATGCACTTGTGTATTACCTGCAGAGATAATTGAATGTATATGCACATCCCCAACAGAACACCTGTGCTGCCTCCCTGGCATGCATAAGTATTCCCTGCATGCCTGTGTGTTCTCTGCAAGCTACACTACACATTAATAAGACAATCCATATATTGCATTAGGACAGACCTATGCAGACAATGCTCCAGGTACTGATTTTTTTTTTTTTTTTTTTTTGTGTAAATCCTGAAATATGGCTGATATGGTCCACTGCAAAATGAACCTATATTGGAAATGGCAAAATTGTAATGTAAAATATACTGGGGTCAGTGGGGTGTGATGTTTTTTGCATACATTTTTTCTCCCTTGACCCATGCCATTCTCCCGCATATCGGGGGGAAAAAAGCTTCATCTCACACAGAAATGTGATGTCCTTTACTGCCAGAGGCTGTTGCTGTTTTAAATGAGGAAAAAGCACAATGCATGAAGAAGGAAAATTAAAGCATATTCATTTTGGAAATTAGATACGGTGTCAGGAGACTCTCTGGAAATAGCATGGTTTGAATGGAGCACCAGACTACAAGACAGTTCACTGAACTTTTGACCACTATTTATACTATGGGAGCTTTTGAAATGGGAAGACAGCGAAGTATTTTATAGCTGTTTAATAGTGGATTGTGGTTTTTACTAGACATTTATCTTCCCTCTGAGTGTATATAAGATAAGTAAACATTATGTAGTGTAATTGCGTTGTGTTGGAAGCGCTTTAATTTAGGGCTGCTTTATGTTCCCTGTTTGTGGTACATCTCATCCCCAGCCACCGTGAGGGGGTGTAGGTGCCACCTGACTGCCTGATTCCATACCAGGAATCCAATACATAGCTGAGGCTGCTCCTGGGATCTAAGTGATGCTTTTGCTGTTTGTATGGGGCAAAAATTGAAGTGTAAAGCAGAAGTGGTTGTGGCTCTGCACTATTTGAGAAGCTCAGGTAACTTCTAGCTCCAGGCCTTACTTAACTTCTCTCTCATTTCTATATAGTGAAACCCATTTTAACCTCCTCTATGGCTTCAGTCCCTCTTTAGCATTCCAAGTGCAGGGAGCAATACACCCTTCCAGGGCTGGCAGCTATCTCATTACAATTGTAACGATGCATCACCAGGCAGACATGCATGAATGAAACACTGTTTGCAAAACCAAAAATGTTTGGGGTATTTTTAGGTCCTATTAACTTGGGCTGTTGTTCAGGGAAATAATATGGAAAGATCAGAATTTTGGCGTAATCTGAGAAAATGCGGTCTCAGTGTAGTCAATACTCTTCTTTCCCTTCTCCCTTTTCTTTCCATCCACATAAATTTTTAGCTTCAGCTGCCATGGGGAGAGTTGCACCATGGCTCTGGGTCTTGGGGACCAGTCATTTGAGAGGCAAGTGTTCTGGAGAAGGAGCTGCCCCTGCCAAACCAGCCACCTCCTGGAGCTGAGGACTCAAATGGAGTAGTGTTGTACTGGGATTGGTGCACGTAGTCCTATTTTCCTTTCTATTGTTTTTTCCTCTTGGAGACAATTATAAAAAAGATCTCTTATTGTTTAATACTGAGAAGCAAGCCACAAAGCCCTTTTTTTTTTTCCTTTTTTTTAGTATGATATTAGGGGAAATTTAGGCTGATGGACATCCATTGCATGGTCCCTTTGTCTTTTGTCTGTTAGCCTTTGATATAGTTTAGCCTATGTGGGAAGGGAAAAAAGATTTTTTCCTTCTGCCATGGAAGATGCTTTTCTTCCTTGGACCAGAAGCTCCTCTCCTCTCACTAGCCAGTAACAACCCTTCTGTTCATCCTTATGTCAAAGCCACACTACTGAGCTAATAGAGATCGCTGACAATTAGAGATGAGCTGAAATGATTTGGCAAACTCCGGGTGCCTGTGAACCTGAGGGTGTTCTCGGATCCCTCGGAGCCTGGCGGGTGCGTTGCCAGCCGCGCGCTTCCCACGTCCCCTGTCCTCGTGGGGAGAGCAGTTGGGATGCTGAGTCCAGCTGGGCCTGGAGGTTGGAGACGAGTGAGAGGGGGAGTCTATCAAGATTCATCTCTTCCCTGCTGGGAGATGCATTTCTTCCCTGCTTCCCTTCCTGGCTGCTCTTTGTTGCTTCTTCTTGCCAAGATGTCCCAGGCATTGTCAGGTCTCTTCTCCTGTGGGAGATGGATGTGACAATATCCCAGGATGACTCTATCTTTTCCTCAGGAGTGGCTCAGATGGGTCACAGCTGGAGAGACAGTGTCCCTGGAACACACAGAGACAATGCATGGGATAATGCTTTAAAAGGAATGCAAATTCCCTATCAGTGAGTGCCTCCTCAGGTGCTGGGTTCGCTGACTCCTTTTGTAATGGCTATTCATTTTACTTTATTTTTCTCTAGGCTTACAAAGCATTTCTGACTCCTGCTTTCCCATTGCCCGAGACAATATAGTGAAATACCTTGAGATCCTATTTATGCCCAAACTTTATAGGAGAAGTAGTAATTTTAGATGGTTTTCTTACTGTTTATTCAGTATGGGACTACTTGAACATAACTTGAAACAATACCCCAAGTAACCATTGGTGAAAAAGCAAATACCCCAAACAAATGTCTCAAAATTAGGATTGAGTCATGGGATGGTCTACCACCGGAAAAAGTGGTTGGCTGATGGCTGAGCCATGACCAGCAGTTTGGCATCTGTAGCATGATTTCCACCCTGAAAGACTGAATTTACCTCTTCTGCTCATCCTGACTAGCTATTTGTGGGAGTGTGGAGTGAAGCTGCTTCCCCAGCCTCATTAGGGAGCTGTGCTGTGGGAAAATTGCTTAGGGAATTTTTGTACATCATTTGAATCCTGTGAAACTGAAATGAAGAGGTGTATTTTCATTATTTTATTTCACTTTTCCTAAGGCTCCAGGGTCTCTTTCACCATAGTGTGGAAATTTGTACCTCAGTGTTCCCATCTGCCAAGTGTGTCTGATATCTGTGGAGCACTTTGGAAGTGTCTTAGCCTTAAGTCCAGTAAAACTTTTAATCTGCACCATGTGTCTATTAAACAGGAGTGGTAAAGTGCAACAGGTGGCCAAAACATAGAAATTAGCAGATTTCAATTTGCATTTTGGAGGCGTATGAAATACATCTGTGTAGTCTCTAGAAACACAGAGAGGGACCACGCTGGCAGATCTTTATCCTACATGTCTGCACATGCTTTTCTGAGGAAAAAACACACAAAACCAGACCAGAGCCAAGGCACAGAGGTAATGAAACAGAAAAACGAGTGGTTTGGCCCCATCGTTTGCACTGCGGTCCATGTGAACACATTAGACACGAATTCTTTGTGTGTGTGAGGAGATAACAGATCCACATTAATTTCAGAGCTGATTGCTGTTCTTTATTAATAGAAATGTAATGTGGTGCCAATGCCAAGCCCTGCCAGCCTTCCCTTTTTATCTCCTCTTTCAAACATAGTGTGGAAAGCCTGAACGGAGGATCCCCCCAATCCCTGTTTATTTCCCAGGTTGTTAAGCTGAAGGGCAGTAATGGCACCTTACCATGGCTGAGGTGATGGTGAATTGTCAGCAAATACTGTAAATATCACCTGGAATTTTTTTTGGAGGCTGGAAATAGTTTCTGTGGAATAATGCTAATTTAATATAGTTTCATAAATTGAACAGAATTGAATGAGTGGCAGCAGATTTGTGAATAATTTGCAAATTGAAGCAGTGATAAAATTATAAAATTTGTCAAATAATGTGTTTTCTATTAATAGTTTGCCCTGCTCCATGTAGCTGCTGAGCAGTCTTGGTTCTCTGTTTGGTTTTTTTGAGGAAAAGCTGGAATAAAAATTCTTTTTATTCTTTTTGTTATTTTTAAGCACTCTCC
>NW_008240228.1:4862261-4865993 GCF_000691975.1 Corvus brachyrhynchos
CCCCCCCCCTCCCCCCCCTCCGTTCCAAGAGCCATTGTTTACTTTTAAAGTAGATGAAAGATGAATTCAGGTTATGTTCTGACATTACAATGAAATTGTCAATAGAAATCAATGCCTTGTCACATGATGAGTTAGGGGCTATAAGGCAGCCTAACAGTGTCCCTATATCTTCGGGCTCCCTCATTGTGCTGCCCTCCTCGGGAGCCAAGCAACTGTACTGTTATGGAAAGGTGTTGTCATCGTTAAGGGGATAGTAATGGAGTTTAATAAACCTGGGAGCCAGGCATGGAACCCTAATCCCGGTGCCAGCGTTATAAAGCAGCACATTGTCTGTCGAGCCTGGTGTTCGTATCTGCATTTATTGACCCTGGAGAGGTAATATAAATACAAGAGATGGAGGTCAAAGAGCTCACCTTCAGCTGCTACATGTGGCCATCGATGCCTTGAAATACCACCGTGTCAACTCTGTCCTCCCAAAGACCTCGGCGTGCTGAGCCACGGCTGCTCCTTAATGTTCGCATGGGAATGGCCGCAGGGTTGCTCAGGGCTGGGGAATGCCAGCCTTGGAAACGTGGTGTCCCCACCCATGAAGGCACTGGGGTCGCCCAGAGCCTTGCTGGTGGCGTTTGAGCCCTGCGCGCTGGGTGCTAATGGGCTGCTGAGGGCTCCCGGGACATTCCCGCCTGATGGAGCAAGGATGTAGCCAAGCTCCTGCTCGCTTGGGGCAGCCAGCAGCTCGTTGTCCTTTCCAGATGTGCCATCGAACTGGGAGGGTGGGGCTGCTTCTGCCACGGATGGCCTGGGAGTCGTTTCCCTCTCCCCCCATATTGCCCTCAAATCCAGCCAGGTTACGAATTCCAGACCTTTTCTAGAACAAAAGCTCCTTCAGCTTAAACTAGTTCAGCCCCAGAAAGCGATACTCCTAAACAGAAATTCTTCTTATTACTATTATTATTCTAATACAAACCCCCCAAAACACACCCAAAGAACCTGATTTAGAACAAGGTACAGGAACGATTTATTCTCTCTCTCCATGGATTAGAGGGGTGGTACTTGGAGCAGCTTGTTAAACAGAAGTGCTTGGCCCCTGGCCTTGCACTGCTGTTTAATGATCCACTCTTCACGTGCCACCTCTCTAATCCATGGAGAGATAGGTACAAATTGTATCTATAATGTTATATTACTTAACAGTATAATGTATTATAAATCATAGAATTGCATCCGTGCCTTGTAATTGGTGAGATGTGTTGCATGAGAAATCCCCTAATTCAATATAAAGTGGTTGCTCTTATGCATAACTACCTCTCTGGATCAAACCAATTCAGCCCAGAAGTGGTGAGGGGAAAGTTAAAGCTTTTTTAATTAAAAAAAAAAAAAAAAAGGGCAAAAAAAATGCCTTAACATGGCTTTCTGGGCCCCTCATTGGGTTTACAGGCTCCTGCCCCAAATCAGCTGTTAAACAGAGGAGCTTCTCCCTGCAGCAGGAGCTGTTCTGCACTGTGTCCTGCCACTTCCCAGAGGATTCCTCCTTGCACACCAGTCTGTTTGCACCAGCACTCATCCTCACTTCTGGTGCTGGATCTGCCAGAGGGAAGGAAAAATGTCAGTGAGGGGTGCTTGAGCAGCCTGTCCCTGCTGTGCCCCCAGCCCCTTTTGCAGTGCCTGTCTCAGTGGTGTTGGAGCACTCCTACAGTAAAGTCCAAACTGAAGTCCTGTTTTATCCCTCCCCTCCTGCTTAAACCCAATGTCTTGTCCTTGAATAGTGACCAGAAACAACCACAGCTTCAAGGAAGACTTGAAAGTATCAAAAATATCCTCATTATGTAACACATCAGTAAAAGAAGTATTTTTTTCATGACCCTCATAGTGATCCACTCATGTCCTAAAGCAGTTTGAGTGATGGCCTGTCTGGTTCATTCCGTGAAGTTTCAGCCACAGATGTGTCTTCCCCCTCCCCAATAAATAACTAACCTTTCTTTAATAAATAATAAATAAACCCTGCAGCTATTCTAGACAAACTATGCTTAATTAAAGCCTGTGACACTAAAACAAGTTACCTCTCTTTTCAATTAGAAAATGCACTTGTGGCATAAAAAAAGAACATTTAGCAGTAAGAAAGTTTGTCTAAATGCATGATAGGAATGGGCCTTATTGAAGGCAAAGAAAAAAAGCATTATTTGAGTTTTAGCTAAGCTTGACTCTGGGATTAAGGGCTCTGTGATGGGTCCTAATAGGGCTGCTGGTGTTGACCTCACTGGACAAGATTGTGTCGGTCTTGTATGGTTTCCAAAAGTGCTGGAGACCAGCAGTCAGACAGGTACCCAAACTCTTCAGGCCTCTTGGAGGCAAAAAGTCTGTGGAAACCTTATGTGAGTAGTAATTTTTATTATTATCTGTTCTCTGCTGAGTTTGGGCTAATCCATAAATGTCTAGGAAAACTTATCTTGCTTCTCCTGTCGTATTTCACCTGTGAGAAGAAATCTGGCAGGCTTAAAACAAAAGGAAATAAACTTTTTAGACTTAAGCCAGTGCAAATTTGCATTGGGGCTGGGGGGAAGGAGTCAGTCTCATTTGAGGAGGAAGTGCTGTAGGGTTTGTTTCTGAAGCAAAGCACAGATCAGCCATCCCCATCTCCTCCAGTGCTCTCAGGGCAGCCTGAATTACTGACTCAGAGAAGTTCCTGTGCTGCCTTATTTAAGAAGGCAAATATTCCCTCTGTCCTTGAAGGGGAGGTGGAGGATTGTTTCTCCCCAGTTTTATACATACCATATACAAGGTGATACCCTTTATGAGGTTTTCTGGAGATGGGAAGGAGCTGAACTGTTCCTGTTCAAAGTCTGTTTTGCTTGGCAAATAGGAAGTAGCAAGAACCTGGGAGATGATACTTTTATTTGCAAACAAAGCAAGTCCCTTCTGAATCTGAAACTTGCATAAAGTGGGGGATGCACAGAATCAGCAGAATCAGTGCTCATCCCTGCATGAGGCCTAAAATTTTGATGTACTGATTCCTTGTGCTTTTGCCTTTGAATTTATTTTTCTGAGCTGCAAAGATGCCACCAAAACTCAGAGTGAAGTTTTCCAGCCTTTTTTTTTTTTTTTTAACCAGGTGAAGCCATCAGAATAATGACAATACTTTTCAGGGCAATTAGACAAGAGTGTTTTTCACCCTGGTTGTTATATTCATGTCTGTGGTACCCGGGTTTCCTTCCTGCTCGAGTTGTTTTGCTTTTGCTGAGTGTGAATTGTATAAAAACATTCCTTTTGTAGACGTTTATCTCCTCTTTCCAGTCAGTTTTACCTGCTCTTACAAGTGAAAGCCTGGGGGTGGGGAACAAGGAAAAAAAAATTGTTACTGTTTTCCCTCTGAAAGCCCCAAATAATTACCGTAAGTGGGGCAGAGTATTTTTCTCTTCTCTGACCAGCTGCAGTCTCCCCATCCCCTCCCGAATGCCTGTGAGCCCTGGGGCACTGGATTTCCTTCCCCAAGGTGGGCAGGGATTCCTGTCCTCCCCACCAGTGCCCCCAAACAGATTAGGGTCTGCCTGGCAGAGTGGGGGTGGGGAGAGAAGGGTGGGATGAACAGAAAAAAGAGGGGGGGAAAAATGCTTCTTTCTTGGCAAGCTTTAATCAGTGCTCACCTCATACATTTGTGAAAATGACTGCCTAAGAGGAGAAAAAAAATCTATTTCTCCAGCACACGCACTTAACTCTTAAATCAATCCAATGCAGTAG
>NW_008240228.1:4866044-4867282 GCF_000691975.1 Corvus brachyrhynchos
AAGTTGCCTTTTCCTGGACAGAAGCAAGCGGCAGAGTGCTTTGCCTCCCTCCTTTCCCCACGCTGTGGGATTATTGGGAGTAGGGTGTGAACACCCATTCATTGTGTGGGGTGTTTTTATGTGCCTGTCTGCCTAAAAATAGGATGTAATGATGTTGAGGATTAAAGGTATGGTCAGAAATTTTTTAATATGGTATGAAATACTTGCACTGAGAGCAGCTCTTTCCGACCCTCCAGGACCTCCATACTGAACGTACAATAGCAATAAATCCTGGAGCAGATTGAGCCATTTCCCCACAGTAATGTGTCTACTGAAGTTTCAAATAATGCAGAGTAGCTTGAAACATTTGGATATTCCAGTCTGTATCCCATCTGTATGTAGGAAGTTGATGGCAGGGCAGCATCCTGAACTTTGACTCCTTGTAAAAGTTTAAATTGCTGCCCTGCTGGGCTGAGTGAATGCTAATTACTTTGTCTCTTACAATACGTCCAGACTACTTATTTAAAAAAAAAAAAAAAAAAAACAACTCCCTGAAGACACAGCTTTTGCATGCCAAATATATTGCACTCAACAAAACACAGGGAACAGTGGGCCTGTTTGCATACAGCCAATGCTATTGTGAATCTGCTGGGTTTAGCAGCCTTTACGAATATTTTCAATTTTTCACTGCTCGTGTGAAAATTGTTGAGGCCAAGCAGTGTCTGCCTGGGCGCTGCCCTGGTGGCAGCTGGGATGCACAAAATCCATGCACATTTCTCTGAGGACCTTGGAGCATGTCCCCGAAACAAAGATGGTCTTGAGACTGAATTTGTCTGAATCAAGCAGAGTTTCTTGCAAACAATTAGGAGCCCTTTCTGGGCTCATCCCAGGGCAGGCATTAGAGGTACAGTCAAATTAAGGCCAAAGCTGTAACCCATGGAAGCAGAGTTGGGCAGGCTCTGTCTTCCTGGAGATGCTCAAAGTCTTTGACGCTGCATTGATTGCCAGAGTCTAATGATTATTAACAATTCTGTAATAACAATATTAATTACCGGGGAAGCCGAAGTTCACTGATGTTTTTTTGGTTCCTTTCAGCAATCATTAGGCACAATTACAAGATCAGAACTGATGAGCTCCTGGCAGTGTTGTTCTATGTAAGGGCCACTCCTTGCGTCACTGCTGCAGAGCAAGGAGCTGTGGGCAAGAGGCTGTTTGTAGGGTTCGGGCTACAGATGTGGCATCAGGGTATCCTGTAGGGA
>NW_008240228.1:4867311-4902129 GCF_000691975.1 Corvus brachyrhynchos
AAATGTCCCAAAAAAAGAAATCTTGAAAGATAATGGAGCTTTTGAGTAGGGATGGACAAATCATGCTGGGAAGTGAGAATCTAAACCAAGGTTAGCCTCCCTGCTATGCCCATTCCAGAGCTCTCAGTGTGCAAGCTCACACAAAAAGCTGCTTGTTGGCTACTTGGGCTTTGCACTGGACCACAACCCAATGCCCTAAAACTTTCCTGAGATGTGGTGGAGAGCACAGGGCTTGTTGTCCCGCTTATTCTCTCTTGGATCAGAAAGTGGTGTCATGTTGTGGGGTTTTTTCCTCGTATGCAAAGAGCAAACTCATTTGTTTTCAGCCAAGGATAAGCTTGTCCTGCACAGTGATGACAACTGGGGTTTATCTGTCACCCAAGAGTGCTGAGGACACTATGATTTGGGGAGGAACTGTGGATTTCAGGCCACAATAAATAATTTTAATAGAAGATGGTCTCTCAGGCACTGGGCTGGGAGAGCTGCATGGCTCACACTAATCTCAAATGTTGCATCCAGGTCCTGCTTCCTTGCAGAGACAGCCCTGGAAATCAGTGCTGGTGTGTACCAGCTGCAGGGAGTTAAGGCAAATGTAGGGAACCTACCCTGGGATGTCCTGGGCTGGAGGGTGTCTGTACTCTGGCTGATGCTGTGGTCCCCTCAAAGACCCTTGGAAACTCCCTGGCCCTGATTTTGGAGCAACTGAGTCTTTATGGTGCCCTGTGGCTCTCCCATGATCGTGTGAGGGGATGGGTAAATCTGCTGCTAGCACTGCACACAGGGCTAAGGGAGTATTTTGGAAATAGGTTAAATGAAAGGCATTCCTAACATGCTACCCACCAAATGTCCCTATGAAAAGGAATGTCTTTTATGGAGGGAAACAGCCTGCAAATAATTAATTGAAGAAAATGGGGTGGGAGGGGGGGAAGGGGCAGAATTAAAGAATTTCATAATATTTCAGACTCAGAAAACGTGTCACCAAATCAACAAACAGAGTATTCATTAGGAGAAATTTGCTTAATTTCAGGCCAGGGATGTGGAAGTGCCGTGAGAGTTGTTCTGAGGGAATTTTTAGCCCAATCAGAAATGAGAGAAGACCGCAATTATTATGGGAGTCTGTTCTTCTGAGAATGCCAACCCAGTTTTGCAGACCCAAGAGGTCTGAACAATCTCAAATCAGGTCTGGCTGTACAACTCTTCCTCTCGCCGCTGTCTGTGCCGAGCGAGACGTGAGGCTGCTCGTTATTGTTTTCCAAACCAGGGTCATGTTTAACGTCTGGGACTCTCCTGAGCTCAAAGTGGAGAAGTTTATTTGTTAGGGCTACCTGTTCAAATCTTCCCTGCAAGCAGAGCCTGACTCCAGAAAGTTGCCTGGGTTTGCTGAACTGGGCCTCGCATGGGGCAGGGCTGTGTGGTTTGGGAGTGCTGTGTGCTGAGAGGACTTGGTGCTGCCTGGGCCGCGATTTGGCTGATTACAGATGTGCAAAGTGCACATCTGGGCATTATGTGTAAGAGCCTTAATGAAAATCATCAGACCACAGGCTGCAGGTGTGTGAAAGGTCATCCTGTAGCTTTTCCCACTGGTGAGCAGTCCCAAATACCCAGCTGGAAAAGGCTTTTTTGGATGCCTTGTCCTCCAGAAGCTGCTGCAGGAGGATGTGCAGGCCCTGATTGCTTGTCACCAGGGCTGATTCAGTGGGGTACCTGCAGCACAGGCAGTGGCATGGTGGTACTGGAATTAACAACTCAGTGTTTTAGATTACTCCCTGGATTTATTACCTTCTGGGAAAACAAGTTATTTCTAGACCCTCTGCCAACCCTCAATTTCTAGTAAATGAGAATATACTAGTTCTGGGACTTAGGATGCTTTATGAAAGGAGAGGGGGGGAAAAAATGAAGAAGGGAAAATGATTTTGATCTGAGACAGAAATTCAGACAAAGGATTACCCGTGTTGTTTGAACAGACAGTGCATAAACATTACCTTATATTAGAAGGAACGGAGACTTGCAACATCCAGGAAACTACTTTATTCACAAAATAAAACTAGGCCCATTTCTGCTTATTCAAATACCACCCACAACTTTCTGGGGAAAGATCATATGCAGAGCATATTTGGAAACATTATTAGGAATGCATAAAGTACAGTATTAGTCAATTTTATATGCTCAGTTGCATGAAATCGGTGTGTTTAAAAAATATAATAATTTGCATTTCATGGCTTTTGATAACCTCAGGAGTGCACTTGAAATTCAGCACATGCCCACAGCACCTCCCAGCTCACCCCATTTTTAACTGAAGACCAATGGTTTCTATTAAGGGATCAGGCAGGGACTCTGACAAGCCAGTCAATAACTATGTGAGGTTACTTCATTAATGCTATAATGGCTGATAGAGTGAGAGGCAAAAAACAGGTTCCTGACAGCAGCAAATGAAAATGATAGAGATTCCTGAAGCAACGCGCCTTTCCTTTGTCATTGTCTTTTGCTTGGCTTATTCAAAATGTGGCATTTATGTATTCAGCCTTGATGAATGTTGCAGGCTTTAAGTACTTTTTCCATCTCTAATGCAGTGCCGATTGCACATTGTTCTTTCTTCCTCTCCCTCTCTTTTCCCCCCTTTTTTTTCCCCTCCTATAACCTCTGCTGTCAAGGCATTGCGGGCTGAAGGGTTGCAGGCTCTGGCTAAATGGCTTTTTTGCTGTAAACGGTGAGGGTGACGGGACGATGGATCATGAGCGCTGCCGGGGTCACGCAGCGAGTGGGTGGCAGCGGCTGGAGCCGCAGTGAGGTGCTGCAGGAGCCCCAGCCCTGCAGGGAGCAGGACTTCAGCCATGAAGAGGCAGCAACCCACCTCCCCATGTGTTACTGGGGTGGTTTAGGGCGCCCCGCTGGTGTTTTGGGAAGCTCGTTGCACAAGGGCCTCACAATTTCCCTTTTGAGGGGTGGTTCCTTCCCCAGGACAAACAAGAACTCCATCCCTGATGTTCCAAATCTGGGTGTCCCCTCTGGTGGCTGTCCCAGGGTGGTCCCTGAAGGGGTGTCACATTTCTGCCATTCCCCCAGAGCAGAGTCATGTGTGGAATTTGAACATCAGGATAATGGGCCTGGATAATTTAGCTTCTTTAAAGGTTTGTAAGTATTGCATATAAACGCCCAAATTGCAGTTGGAAACGTGATAGAGATTCTTACAGTTTGTTTTCACTCTCATTTCCTTTCATTTAAGTATTTACGGTATTGAGTGTTTGATTTTTGGTTGCAAGTCCTTTCTGGGAGTTGTTTTTCTTTAGACCACACAGACCAGAGGGTCGAGGCAAGGCTGGCCCAATGCTGGCCCCTTGCAGAACCTGAGACCTTTATGTTTGTGCTGTGGAAAAAAGCTGCTCGTTTATCATGGACAAGTCTTAAAAGACAGTGCTAAAGGTGAAATAAGTCTCCTCAAACTTGTCAAAGTTGCCATATGATGAGTTACAAAAATAATTCTTTTTTTTAAATTGTTCCCTTCTCATAATTATTACAGGTATCTCAGCCATGTGTTGAGTATTTTTGTCCAAAACAATCTATTCCTTTCATAGGGTGGTTTTGCACACCTGCTAAATACCTTCGCATCCTCTGGTTTTCTATTCCAAGGCAATTCTTGACGTGCCTAAACCCCAGTTAGTTTCAAGCCAGCTTCTGAAGATGCTGAGGCTTAATTCAGCGCAGTGTTTAGGCATGTGCTTATCTTTAAATAGTCCCCCAGCAGTCACGCTGCAGAGGCAATATTAGACACATGCCTAACTCTCTGCTGACTTGAGCCTAAAAGGACTAAATATCCAAATAATTAGATTAATTTGTGGCTTGATAGTGGAAGACTTTTGGCCTAGGAAATGAGAATGCAAAAAGTATGTAAAGCAGTTGCAGATGTGTATTTCCCAGTGAACTTGGAAGAGACCGCAAGGCAAAATGTTGATACTGGGCGTGCAAGAATGTCTGAACATTAAAGTGCTTTAAGCTTCTTTAAGAAGTAGCTTGGGTATGAACCAAAGCTCGGGTTTAAATTGTTTCCGCAGCAGAAGCAGAGAGGCTCAGATCTTGCATTATTTATTTTTTTAAGGTGCTGGTAACTTCAGGGATTTTCCCATGTTTATGGTTTAACAAGAAGGGAGCCAAGTGTGCTGCGGTTAATGACATAAGCATTAAAATAGAAGGGTGAGGGAGATCTGGACTCGCAAACCTCTTTGGGGATTTTGGGCCAGCCAAATGACCCCCTCAGCAAAGAGGGTGGGCTGCTGCTTTCTCCAGCTTGTTCTCTGTGAGCTCCTGGCATGGGTTGCTGCTCATCACAGGAAGGGTCTCCAGGAGAAGGTCCCTGGGCATTGCTGTGATAACAACTAGAAGTCACCCAGATACAGAGGAAGGCCCAAGCTGCTCATTTCCAGTTGCACAGGAAGGCCTGGGGCATGGAGGAGGAGGGCGCTGGTGTTAGTAGCAGGGGTGGTCATGTGAAGTACCTTTGCCTGTCTCTCTTTGTAGGCTGGAAAGGGAAGCCTAATTTGGAAACAACTGTTTTTGAGGTGTGTGGTTTAACAAGTCATGAGACCTCTCTTGAGGTGGAAAAGCCTGTTTTTATTCATATATCGCAAAGTGATTTTCTATCTTAGCTAGCCATGCTAGGAGTATTTTCCACCTATTTGCAAAAACAAAACTCTGGAAACCAACAGCTCCTTCCAAGAGGGAGCAACTCTCACTTGGGACTGATGGGGTTACCTGCAAAAGGTTTGAAGTGGCTCCAATTTCCAGCCAAATCCTCATCTCTGTGGGGGTTGCGGAATGCACTCTGTGTGTGTAAACTGATGTCATTCTGTGCCCCTGTGGGACTTTAGGACACTTCCCAACAGAGTGATCTCACACGATGTCCATGGTTTGACTCAGTCTGTGGTTGCATGTGTTGGTTTAGCACCTCCCTGTTGGTCTCCATGCAACTCACTTCTCAGTCTGCCTTCAGCCTTAAATTATTCCAGCTTCTTCCAGGCACTCAGCACCTCTCTTCACCAGCCTGTTTCCCAGATGGGAAAGGCCATGATCCCTCCTGGTGCAGCCAGAACAGGCTTGGCATGTCCCCAGAGCTGCAAATACTGGAGCTGTGGCAATTCCTTCAGAGCCAAGCATCCAAGGCTCCCTGCTGTGAAACTGGGGTTGAGGAGTGTCCCTGGATGAAAGCTGCCTTCCAGGAGAGGATTTGCTCAAAGGGAGGTTGTGCAGCAAAGCCTGCCCTCCGTTAGGGTAAACCGTCCTGGAGAGGCAGCTCTGGGAGGTGCAATTTGCACCTCTCTGTGCAGGCGGAGGTGTGAATTGAGTGAGGAGGCTGCCAGGCTTTGGTTCCTCCTTGGGAAACCACCGGGATTGTTTTCCAGCAGGCAACAAGGAGAAAGGGATGCTCATTTTGCAAACACCAATTTGCTGTCCTTGCCCAAATTGTTTTTCTGGGCCGTAACAACCTGGGAAGTGGGTTTGTGGGTGATCCAGCACCTCCTGCCCTGCTCCTGTAGGGTGGGACTGGATCACTGGGCTGGACTGAGGGTGGGAGAAGTGGTGGGCCTGGGTGTCAAACCTCACTTCTCTGCATTTGCTCCTTAAAATTACTGAAAGTCCTTTCTGTTGTGCTTTTGGCTGATATTTGCATGCAAAATCCTGCTTTTTGAAAGGTAGCAAAGATTCACAAGTTAACACTAATCCAGTGTGGTTTTATGTGCAGAGCTTGGTGGTGGCAGAGTCAAGTTTTCTTGATTTTTTTTTTTTTTTTTTTTTTTTTTTTTTTTTTTTTTTTTTAAGTTGTGAAACTGCTCAGGAGTAACTGGAAAATGCTTTTTCTGATAGGAAGCATTACACCTGTCTTACCTGTTCACGTTCACAGAATGCTCTGAGCACAAAGGAGGGCATTAATGAATGTAATGAATCCATCAATTAAAGAAAATTCATGTGCTCTCCATGATCAGATTCTTATTTCAAGGCCAAACTCTATTCAACCCAGCCCAGTATCCCCCAGCAGATACAATACTAAAATGTAATATCAATTGTTGTATGTGGATGTTTTTAAAAAGAGGTATTAAGTAAAAGGCATCAGTGCCTGTTTTACACAAAGGTAGAGATGTAATGAATGCTTTCACAGAAATAAGGTTTTTTTTAAGAATCTCCAGCCAATTTGTCTGCATTTACCATTTGCTCTTTTAAACAAAAGTTAGAGAAATTATTGCTAGCAAACAAAAATCTATTTTAGACAAACACAATATGTCCTCAAAGATCCAGTTTGTTGTGCTGATAGTCTCATTGGCTGTGATTTGTATATTAAAAAGATTTTAATTGCCCAGGTAAGTGCCTGCACCTGCTAAGACATTGAATATTAGAGCACTTTATTCTAATCTCTTATAATATAGGGCACACTTCACCCATAAAATTATTCTCTACACAATTATGGCTTGGTTTTGCTGAGGTAGAAAGTGCAACTTAACTGTTTGGTTTTGCTCATTATTATTAAAATCATGCAAATGAGGACCATTAGGTAACAGTTGTGTAGTTAACCACTCAGTAGCCTGGTCACTGCTTTTCCTCTCCACTACAGACAATTCCAGGGCTGGGGATGTTGTATCTTGTGGCTGTGCTGGGTGGGCAGTGGGCTCTGGGCGTGTGAGCAGCTTATGTGTAATACTGCCACCAGTTGTGTGTAAACTGTTTGGTTTTCTCATGCATCCTGTTTCTGTTTAACTGGGAAATTTGTGATTTCAAAACGCAGAGACTTGTTCTGAATTGGAACAACTGGCACAAAGTTTGAAATTGCCTGTGAAAAACACATTTCTGGGACATGCTCTTTTGAATTAGTCAAAATGTTCTAGTTCAATAAATCAAAAGGTTTCACTCCAATTCAGTATTTCTTTTATAATTAGGGATATAATGCAAAGTAACAGTTCAGAACAACTTTTTCTTTGGCAATGAATAATTGACTCGCTCTGTTCCAATGAAATTTAATTTTAGGGTTTATTCTCACCACAACACCATGGTTCAATTTTTGTTCTAAAGGAAGTTCCATCAAAACGTGCTGGCTCCTGCACCAAGTATCCTGTCCAGCAAAATGGCATTTCCTGATGGAGAATGTTTTATCCCAGATGCTTTGATCAGCTCTTGCCTAGGTCCCCAAATCTCTAAACAAAACAAGGTTATTCATTACTCTCCCCATTATACCTTTATTGAAAGAATCCCATGCAGCTGAAGAGGGAAAATGCTGCGCTCTGAAGTCCAGGACACTCTGTAGCTCTTAATTGCAGCCAGGAACACAACACAACTGGTCTGTGCTACAGACACTGCTTCAAATTAATCTCTGGAGTAACTCCAGGGCCTTCAGTGGAGCTGCTCCAGGAATAAATCTGACTCTCCAGTTTTCATCCAGGTGGGTTTATTTGGATATCACAAGGTAACTGCGTGGCCATAAATCCATACAAGGATTTATGGTTCTCGCAGGCAGCTCCTGCAGGTCCCGAGGTGAGATGCTGGAATTATCAGGGTGATTTGTTTTATTTTGTCATATGTGAAGGAGGAAATAAATAGTCATCATTTTATTTAGGTGTGTAACCCAGAAATGCTGGTGCTGGATGCACACACCAAGGTGTTGGGGAGAGGAACCAGAACCTCCTGGGTTCAGGGTGAGTTTCCACCCAAAGCTGGGCTTAGACTAAAGGCTCCTTTGCAGTGCAGTGTGAGGGGTTCACACATAAATGTAGGCTCTGACCTTGGAAGTAAATATCTTCAGACAGCTCCTTGCCAAAGTGGTGAAATCCATCCTCAGCAGTTGTGGCTGCTTGGCTTCTTTAGGAGCAAAAAAATTCAAGATGTCTTCTGTAAGGAGTTTGGATAGACAGGGAAGCTGTTAGTGTGTGCATAAGGAGAATTATCTAGGATGTTTTAAGTGGAAAGAGTAATGGGATGAAACTGAGCTAAGGAAAACTTCAAGCCACGGAAAAAATAATACGGGCTAGTGGTCTGTGGACTGGTCTCCTGAGAGATCTAGGAAAGCCATGCCACGCTGGCCAGTGAAAACCACAGTGGGAGTAGACTGAAGAAAAATATTTTAGTTGTCAGCAGGATGGACAAGGTGCCCTGTGGGATTTTCAGAGTGATTCAAGGAGTATTTGCTTTCATGTTTTGTTTTCTAATTGACCAAAACATATACAGCAGACTCTCACAGGAACTGTGCTGAGCCAAAACTCTTGCTGCAGTCAGATGAAGAACTTTTGAGCCTGCCCTGTTGGAAAACGTCCACGGGTGAAATTGTGGGAGGTATGAAGTGCAAGAAATTCCCACCAAAATGCTCATTTTGCTGCACATCCTCCCTGCAGGGGATATGTGTGTAATTAGCAATTGCTTCCAGTAAATGGCTCTCTGATCATGATGAAAATCCAATTTGGAGGAAATCATTGTAAAAAACACAATTTATTGCTGGGCCCTCACAATAACAAGTGCCTGGCTGGAAGAAGGCCTCTGCTTCCAACCCTGTTGTATAAAGGGCTGGGTTTGGGGTTTGTCTGCCCCAGGCCTCTGGCAGTGTGGTGGGGAAGGAAGTGCCCTCTTGAACGTGGCTTTTGTGCTCCATGGCCAAGTGCTGGTTGGAGGATACAACCCCTGAAGAAACCTCTTAAAAGCAGCTCTTGTTCTGTTTTCCTTTTTGCTTGGGGTAATACAGTCTCTTGATGTAAAGTCCTTACTGGGAGATGTCCCACAGGGGGAGATGCCTCCTCCTCGCCAGCTGGGGAGTGTCTGGGCTTGGTGTAATTGAGGATGGAAATCTTTCTCCCATTTACTCCATTCTTCATGAGACTTCACTGCTTCTTCAGACCAGTGTGGTCTCTCCAGTGTCTCTGTGCTATGGAGGATGAACCTTGACTGCTGTGCTGCTGCTGAGTCTCTTGTCCTATGTGTCACCAAGGGTGCCTGTCCTTGTCCTGCTCTTTCCAGGGCCCTTGGTGGTTGCACACATGTACAGAAGTAGCTTAACACTCCTGTAATGCTGGCAAAGAGGGGTTCTGACCACCTTGCTGTTGAGTTTTAGCCCCCTCAGGGCTAAAATTGCTCTGTTACTGAGCCTCCCAAAGTGAGTAGAATATACTGGAAGTTCACACTGTTTTACTGCTACTTTTATTATTATTATTATTTTCAACAAGATCATTATTCTGTGACCACATCCCTACCTAGTGAATCAAGTCTGCAGGCACAATAGCTCCTCACAGGCTGTTTCCCCCTTGGTTCCTTTTCTAAATCATAAATACTGCAAATTGTGGAGAAATTCTATAAACAAAGAGGTTCATATCTGAGCTCATCAGGACAATGCTATGTTTATATAAACTGCCACTTGTGGCGAGGAGGTATGTGACAATTTTTTATTGCTGGCAAAGGACATATTATTCAAACATACGTAGGGAAAATAAAATGAGTTTGATAAAATTGGGATGCCCCTAGCAATCAGAGTTTCACTTTAAAACAACAGTAATAATTGAAGTGCCATTCTGCTCACCTGCACTGGCAATCAGTGGCATAGTCCATTTACAAATGCCAAAAGTTTCTTATTTTGTGCAAGTGGTGTGTCTGTGGTGGGTGAGGAGTTATCCCAGCTCGGGGTGAGCTTCTTGGGAATGGGCTGGAACATCCCACACCGCTGATGGATGGGCTGCCCTGTGCTAGGATCTGGCTCCATGGGGCTGCTGCTTCCCAGCTTTGCCTGCTGACCTCGATGCTTTTATCCAGAGTAACCACACGTGCATTTATCACACAACTTTATGAACAGTGAAGGTTTATTACGTTGCACTTAAACCTCGTTTAACCTTTTCTCAGGAAGCAATGCTCTAAAGTGGGATTGCAGGAGTTTGCAAAAACCCGTGAGCGCCTCCTGGGCAGGGTGTGCACAAGCTCCTCCCAAGAGAAAATGCAGGTACAAACCCCACATTTGTTGCCTTCATGGTTCTGCTGCAAGAAAAAATACTGCAGCCTAGGAAAGACTTATGGCAGGACATAACTTTGGATTTTTTTCTTTTTTTATTTCTAAATTAATTAGTGGCTCAAAAATATGTGCATCTCCCTCTTGCATGGTGGCACTTGCAGCCCTGACACCTCTCTGTGCAGGTGGCCTTGGGGCAGTCCTCAGGCCCAAAGACCTCCTGTGAGCTGTCACACTGCTCAAAAACCTCTAGTCCTGGGGGGAAAAAGGAGAAATAGAAAGCTAGAGCTGAGCAGTACAGAGAGCTTCCTGGCAGGAGCAGTGCCCCGGGGGAGCTAATGCAAATCCCGTCACTTGGGATGGTAGAAACTTGAGTGAACGAAGTTCCAGCCTAAAGATAGCAGGGAAGCATCCCTCACAGGTGAGGAAGGGGCTTGGGAGACTTGCAAGCTGGGTAGTCTTTTTCCAAGTGTACTTTCAGTGATTTACATTTCTGTTCTGGATCGGCCCTTAGCTTGTAAAATGTTTGTGTCACTTGGGAGTGGAAAAACAGGATGAAAAAATGTGAGAGATGATCAACAGCGCTTAGTGAAATTACAAAATTACAAAAATCTTAATTCTGGCAGAGAAAAAAAACCCTTCACTTTTGATTTCTACAGAGCCAGAAAACTTTATAAAATTAGCTTTGATCATATCACACCTGATGTCCCCTCCACCTCCTTGGACATCTTCTCACACAGGGGTTGTAAACACACAGGTTCCTGACCACTGTCAATGAAGACATTTCTTAGAAAGTCAGAGCCCCTGCAAGAAGCAGCCAAAAATAAACACCTCTTCCAAGTGGGTGGCAAATGTTGCCAGAGGTTGATAGGCATTTTCTGTAGGCCCGGGAATGGGCAGAGGAGTTGCAGGAATGGCTCTATTGAAGGTGCTTGGGCCAGAGAGTGCAGCTTGCAAGGAAACCTGAAGATGAAATCAATAATTTACCTTGTGGTATGACTGAGATGGGTTGAGTCTTCCCAAGTCAACTTAGAGGTAAGCAAAAATGTGCCATAACAGTGTGTTTTTGAACCACAGGATAGAGGCTTAATTGATTTGCTCTTTATTCTTTGCAAAAGACAGCTGAATGTCAAAGGTCTTTCTTTTGTGAAGTACTGGAAAACCCGTTGTCAAACAACCTCTGCTCATTTAATAATTTATCCCATTTTGTAAAAGAAAGGCAGCTGACACGTACTAAATCTAGTCCATGTTTAAATTACTGCATTGAACAATAATAAGAGGAATGAATAATCTAGTACATCTATTTAAAATTAAACATATATGAAACTGTTTTTCCAAATGATCACCAAGGGCTATCGTTTAAAGGCAGGACAGAAGCCACGAACAGAATGAAAATGCCGAGCAGTAGTTTGCAAGTGGCAGCAGAATTATTTATTCTATTTTTTCTATACATAAGGAATAGAGCTAGATGAACAATGTTTAAGCATGTCAGAATTTCATCAATTTTGCATGAGCATTCACAAATATCCTGGTGGGGGTAATTGCTTGCAAATACATTTAAACTAATGATATGTTATGTCCTTACTTGATATAAAACTATTAAAAGATACGTTATTGCATTTGACAATGCCATGAAGCTGGGTCAAAGCTTAATGACAGATTTCTGCATTCGTAAATTAAGATATACTCTGCTGGAAGGAAATATTTTGTAAAAATAAAAGCCATCTACTACAAAAGTTTGATCATTGATCTAAGGTTGCTTTTTGATTTCTCCAACCACTGGGCTTGCAAAAGTAGAGGAAAGGGAGATTCCATTGTAGAGGCAACTCTGGAAATTCCAGTGTGGCTCTTCCGCATGCAGCAGGAGTAAGGAGGCTTGTCTGAGACACCCAATGGTTTTAACAGTCCCACTGGAGACTTGGTGTGAAGCTTGTGCATCAGCCGGTGAGAGTGCTTGGTTTTCCTGTGGGAAGAGCAAGAGAGTTTATTCTACCTAAAGCTGAACATGCTGTGGAGGTTGTTTTCTGAATTTCTTCTCAGGCTAAAAAGATACTGTTGACATCAAAAGACTGAGTAAGCTTCATAGGCTGAGGTTATAAGTGCGATAAGTTTAAGGTCTGGCTGTTGCTCAGATCCCTGGCTGAGGTATCCCTGGCTGGTTCAGTGTGGCAGGAGTGTGCCACAGAACAGCTCCATGGGCATCAGCTCTTAATTTGTGACACTGCTGGTGAGCAATTTCAGTTATTTACTGAAAGGTGTAATAGATATGAAATATTTAGAAAATAAAATGTCCACAGGATGCAGCCAGGCAGCCTCCACTGGGCAATAGAAAGGTCTTGGAGCAGTGCAGATGTCTGGGAAATACTGTGTTGTCCCAGGAGAAGCCATGGGATGTTATGACTGTAAGAGAGATACACTGATCAACTTTTACTAATGGTTTCTGGGTGGTGGGAATTTTGTGATGATGTGAGGCACTGTATCCATTATAGCAAAGGAAACGTATTCCTTGTGGAGGGTGATGCATCCCGCGGAGATGCGGCCACTCTCTGCCCAGCAGCAAGTGGAGAGGCACCAGGAGTGATGATAAACCCTCATTTCCCCATTCAGAAGGCCACCCCAAACTGTCATGATGGCCATGGGATCAAGCCTGGATGGGTCCTGGCCTGTGCTTGGCTGTTGTGGTGGGGTTTGAGTAGCTGCTCCGGAATGTTTTACGGCCTTTGCCGCAGCCGGTGGCCTCCGCTGCATGGCAATCCTGAAATATCCCTTCCCGTCATCTCTCGCGCTCTCTTCCACTCTTCAAATTGCTCCGATTCCCAACATCATTGAGGATTATTATAACCTCCCTTCTTAATGTACTATAAATTTTATTATAAAGCACGAATTCTTCAGCTCCCAAGCCCCATCTTGCAGGGAGACAGCGCGCTGTAGTTCTTCCGCTCGCAGTAATGTGAGCAGAGAGCTAATGAAGGTCTTTATGTAAATTTTCCAGTTATCAGGTGAAATCTTCACATTGAAATCTGTCATATGGTATAAAAATTCTTTATGTTATCAAATGCTAATGATAACTCAGAACACAGAGCCCACGGAGGAGCTTTGAAATCCTTCATAAAAACTGCATTCGGCCCCAGCAACCGGAGCCTTGGATTTCTACTCCGACTACTCCAATTTGTAATTAGCATAGTGCAGGCTTCTCTGCCCTCTGAAACCATAATGTTAATTACAAAAATTACACTGTGTTTAAAAGTGCAATTAAGAGACTGTGCTGCACAAAGGGAGCCGTGGAACCTCTTTGCACACTTTGAAGCCAGGTCACAACGCAGCCCATGAAAGAGAGTCCAAGGCTCGCTCCCTGCTAAAGGCTTGGGAAGATCATAGGGAGAGCTCAGCTGAAATGAGCTCCGGTGGGCTCTGCTCAGCCCTTAATGAATAATACTCTTCCTTGGGAGGGAAAGTGGTAAAAGGCAGAGGGTGGGGAGAGAATATTGAACTAATTAAGGACCTGATCCTGTAGTGGTTCTTGCATCTGCTTGGGATGACTGCTGCAGTGGGGAATAAGTGCAGGATCCGGCCTTGGGAGGTCACGGTGCAATCACAGCTGCAAGCAGCCTATGATTGCCTCAGTATTTACACAGCACCTGAAAGCAAAAAAACCAAACCCTGTGTTCCTTTGTGTCTTTGCCATATTGAGTAACTTGGAAAAAATGTAATTCTTCTGTACTGGTCCTCAGCTAGAGGGTTTGTTCTGCTCTGGGGAGCTGGGGTGTCCCCTGTGCTTCAGATGGTGCTGGGTTTGAGCGTGGTGGTTGCCAGTCGAGGGAGCCCTTGGTCCTGCCCTTTTCAGCTCACAAAGGGAGCAGAAGGCACCTCCAAAGTATTTGTGGAGGGGCACGAAAAAGCTGGAAAGCTGAATTGCACAGTGCCAAATGTTGCATGAAAGACTTGGGAAAAAAACCAGATTAATTAATTTTTTTACCTTTTAAGTTATTTGATAATATGAACTTTAGTAGTCTCTTCCACCAAAGGCCTTCCAAGTGCCTTGCACAAGGTGTTAATTAATTAATTAAGACTCAGAGCACCCCTCTGTGGTCAGTATCTGCACACCAGCTTGCATATAGAGAAATTGAGGCACAGCCAGCGGCCGAGGGGGTGTGGGCAGCTGTACCCAGCCAGGGCAGGAGAGCCCCTGGGGCCCCATCTCTTCCTTCTGCACCACGAGAAAGTTGTTCTTGTTCATGTGCCTGGCTGAAAGAAACCAGGCATCCCTGTGGCACGGGCTGCCGTGGGTGTTTTGGAGGAGGGTGGTGTGGGGAGCAATCACCGGATCCCACCGTTGCAGCCCTCTGCTCCAGCTGAATTCCAAGGCCATCCGCCACCTCCATCGGCACTGCTGTGCGCTCACAGTGACGCTCGTGGGGCAGGGCTAGGCCACACTGGTGTGGGAAGGCTGTCGGCCTGGTTCTGATACGAACCACGAGCTACCTCCTTGAACTTTCCAGTAACTTTTCCATACAGCCTCATGTGAAAAAACTTCAATAACTGTTCAATAAATCATCAAGCTGACCTTTTCCAGTAAAAATGAGCACTGCCATGGGTGATGCTGAGAGTGTGTGTGTGTGGTGGGGGCATGGGGGAAGCCAAGGGGGAGCCCAGCTTTGCCAAGAAACTTCAGTGCAGCCAGCAGCCTTAGATTTATTTTGCTTTGGTGTTTAAAAAAAAAAAATCCACTTTCCTTCTCTTTGCCTTCTACCTGCCCAACTGGTTATAGACCCAGACAGTTTACATATGTGATCCTTCCTATTTAGAAAATTAATGGTGTTTTCTGGCTCCAAATCACAGCTTGTGGTGCTCTGCAGGCGATGAAAAACTTGGCCAGCTTCAGCAGCAAAGCAGCCATCAGAAAATTAACCCTTGGTGGCAAAAGAGCAAAGGTACCCCAGCAAGGTCCACGAGAAGTGGCAGGCTGCAGCTTTCAGGTGTACCTACATATGTTAGCAATGTAAAACCAGCGCAGGCAGTCCCCCCGGAGAGTGCCCATCAAGCATGTTTGTAGCTGGATACTGTGGAGAGGGCATGGCCACATCACTTGGCAGCGAGAGCGACCAATATGCCACGGTTTTCATTAGAGCACAGGAGAACTGCTGAGCAGAGATTATGAATCAGAAACGCCTCTCTCAGCTCTACCTGGCTGCACAGCACTCGGGCGGCTACTCTCCAGTGTTCCAGCAATTCCCTGCCGCTCCGGCCTCAGCTCTTCTCCCATCCTTCTGTTTGTCATTGGCAGCAGTGCACAGGAGTGTAGATATTGCAGAAGACTTAAAATAATTTTTTAAAGAATGGATGGGGGGGGCTAATGCATTGCTGCATGTTCTGTTTTGGCTTTGAGGGGTGAACTCTTCTGGGTTGCAAAGCATGGTTGTGGCCAGTGCTGTCATTGCCCCTGTCCGGGGGAGGGGTCTGGGGATGTGTGAGCAGTTTGTGGGTTTTGCAAAGATCTTGAATTTCCATGATGTGAAAGTTGTTGCTTTGCAGCAGGAGGATCAGTGGCGCTTCCCCAACTGTCCCAAAGTAGAGAAAAAATAACGTGGAGCATCCAGAGGAAGAGTAACCGCTGCAGCTCTCAGTGCCCCAGCTGTGGTGCAGCTCCCGAGTGAGCAGAGCTGGCAACAATCCATAGCCAACACCCTTCCCTGTGCCGGGGGACAATCCATTCCCAACACCCCTCCCTGTGCTGTGGGGATGCCCAGGGTGCCCAGAGCCCTGCAGGGTGGCCATAGCACAGGTCAGGGCTGTGCTGCCTGTAATTTGGAAGTAAATGAGGCAAGGTTATTCTGAGGTGGCCTTGTGACAGGGCAAGTGGGGAGATACTGCAATGACACTAGTGGCACTTCTCCTCGTGGGTTGAGGGATCTCTGCAGTGGAGTCTTTCAGTGGCCATTTGGGCTGTGTGTGGCTGTGGGATCATGCTGGCACCGTCCCTTTGGGAGAGGCTTCGCAGTGCTTGTTGTACCACATCAGGAGGTGAAAAAGCTGCTCTTTGGGTTTTCCTGTCACTTGCTGGAGAGTGAAGCATCTTTGCTCTCCCTGTGCCTTTCTGCTTGTCCCTTGTCCTACAAGCGTATTTTTTTTCATGGCCTGTTTTTTGAATGGAAGAGCATCAGGGTAGGCAGTGCCTGTTGCTGGTACCTGGTAGCAGAGGTGCCAGAGTGGGGTCCTGTGTTGGCTGCAACAGAAATGGGGCAAGCATTGCCTCTGCTGCCCCTGGCCCCGTGCGTGCTCATCCTGCAGTGCTAAGGCTGGTTTTATCTCTGGGCTCACGGTGCCGGAAACCACAGCCGTTAATTTCACTGCCTCTGGCTTGGGGCTGTGTGGAGCTGAGTGAAATCAGCCTGTCCTCCTTCCTGCCTCCCCAAAACTGGGGGCAAACAACAGTAGAGTGTGAATTACTCCTCTCTGGTTTACTTAGACAAAAATGCCCTAAACCGAAGACTGATGTGATTATAGATGATGCATTTTCAATTAGCCTTTGTTAACGCTATTAATAAGATTAATAACGTACAGTAAAAATGTCAATAAGCTTATCTCCGTAATTTTTGGATCAGCCTTTTGGCTGGGTAGCAGCGAGCCCTTCCCTGCGCAGCCTCTGTGGGCTCAGGAGTGAAGTTGCTGCAGTAGGATTTGATTTCCAGAGAGCAGATAGGGCACGCTTGTGCTCTCCCTTTGGCAGCCGCTGCTGTAACGCTGCCTGGAGACCCAGGGCTTGCGCTCAGAGCGCCGGCAAAGTCGGTGCAGCCCAGGACTTTGCAAAGTTGCTGCACAGCAAAATCTCCTCTAAAAAAAGCTCATTTTGTATTACCTGGGCTGGCGTCGGTGACCCCGTTATGAACCGAATGATAAATCGTGCGAGGAGCTCGCGTTCCTTCTCTGGTTTAAAACGTGCGACACAGCAGCGACCGGTGTTAATGTACAAAATTAATTGCCCCGGTGAGACACTTCTTCCCAAAAAGTAATAATAGTTAGGATTTAGCCTGGCGAATGTGAAAACCCTCTGGTATACTAATAAAATGAAAAGGTTTCGCAAAATAATATCCCAAATAATTGGGTTCCCTCTACCAAAGGACCCCATGTTGTTTCTCTTAAGCAATATAAAAAAAAAAATTGTGATTATTCCTTTGGACTTAATAAAATGTAATTGGAAAAAATCTTGAAAGAAAACGTAAGGTAATCGCTTTCACTTTTCCCAATCAAGTTGATGTTGCTTTCCCTCTTCCATCCTCCTTGTAAGGTGAAGAAGTCTTTAATGCATTTGGATCATTCAAGAGACAAAAAAAAAAGAGGGGGAAAAGAAGTAAAACAGCTTTTTTCTCTTTTTATTTACAAGTGGACTCACAATGTTTATTTCTGGTGGTAACACACTCACTGCAGCTCTCTTTGGTTTGAAGGGCTGGCTGGTTTGGCGATGGGGATATTTTTTTAAAATTTTTTTGGGGTTCGTGACCGTTGGGGCGAGGTTTGGGTCTTGATAATTTTTTAAAATTTTTTTTTTTAAGGCGCATTTGACCGTTCAAACTTTCGAACAGCCCTGGCTTGTAAATCCAGTGCCCATTGCCCCCTCCTCCCGCTCCCCAGAAACTGCATGCTCCTACTGTGCTGCATTCATAATCAAATTAGTGCGCTGTGAATAGGTTAAAAAAACTGTTATCCAGCCGCTGCCACGAAAGATATTTTAGCCCACTCCCCACAAAGCCCTCCCTTCCCCGCTCCCCCTGCCTTTTTTCCTCCCTCCGCACCACCCAACGTAAGAAAACAAAAGTAAATTCTCCCGAAATGAGCTGCTGGCGAGAGAAAAAGGGGCGCTGGGGGGGGTGGGAAGGCGGAGGGGCTGCGCGCGAGAGATGCTATAGGGAGACAGCGCTGGAGATAGTTGTCCCAGCTACGAGATAAAAGCTACATTACATGAAATTAATGGAGGCTGTCTGAGACATACATGAATCACTGTTTCAACACTAAGAAACCAGCACAAAAGAATAAAGAAATCTGAGTACTAACTATATCTTCAAAGGTCTCCTATTTACCCAGCTATACCGGGTACTGACACAAGTGGGGGGAAAATATAAGAAAAAAGCACTGCTGTGATCGAATGAATGAGACCATATGAGCTATATTGGTGCCGTATGCATTCTATTTAGCTGATATCAAACACAGTTTAATGAAAGTTAAATAGTTTCTGAGGAGTGCATGAGCTGGAACAGATTAGATTCCACCGAGGGGTCTGTCAGCATATTGTTGCTCACATGTATTCCCTGCTCAGAGCTGCCACAATTCCAGCACTCCATTAGCAATACACAAAAGACTTATGCAGATAGCGGGCATAAGCACGTACCGCCATGTTGGGAAATAAAAAAAAAAAAAAAAAAAAAAAAGGAAAAAAGAGGGGAAAAAAAAAGAGAGAGGAGAGGGGGAAAAAAAATACCCAGATGAAGGTTTTGTTCAGCGCGTTCATCTGAAAATAGATCTCTGTAATTTGAAAGTGATAAGAATAGATGGAGAAAAGGAGAAGTGGTGGGGGCTGTCAGAAAAATAAAATAAGAAAATAAAATAAAATAAATAGAGGAGAAATATGTAAACTCCTTTAAAAGAACAGATCTTGCACCAAGTATATAATGAGGTTTTGATCTTTCAGGGGACAATGACATGGGCGAATGCTGTGCCCTTTTGATCTGCAAGTTACATCTGGTCTTAAAGGCACATTGGTTCCCGTGGCTCCTCTGCCCAGAAGTTGCAGTGGAAGATGATTTTTTGGAGAAGGGGGGGGAAATTCTTCCTACAAAACAACATCTCTCAGGCTCCTCTGTCTTTTTATTTTAAGATGCAGAATTCATCCCAGAAATACCACCGGACAGCCTGTGTGCCTGGTACAATCGCTGTCACTGAAACTAACATGAATTGAGATTAATTTTTATCACTTCAGAGGATTTTTATTCCTTTCCCTGGGAAAAAGGAAAAAAAAAAAATCCTCCTTCTCAGAGGTGTCTGTTTTAAAATTAGTAGTAGGATAAGGCTGGTGGGGGTATTTAGATATCAGATGGCAATAGCTCAGTGATTATTGCATTTTGATTTAATCTGACAGAACTGATCTTGCACCATGAAATCTGTATTTTCACAGGAAAATAGGAGTTGCCATACTGGAACAGACCATTTGTCCACCCGGTTCAGCGCCTGGACCCATCCATGGGGGTAGCAAATCCCTCCTGTACTTGCACCCTCCATAATTATTTATATTATTTATCACAGGGGGGAACAGTGTTTCCCCTTGCTCCTGACTGACAGTCCCTTCACACCCTACGGCAGCAACATTTCTTTGCCCTGAAACTTTTTTTTAACCCAGCGAAGTGCAGCCACGAATATTATTTCTGCCCACGGAAACACTGCAAACTCCTTCTGGAGCATGCCTGGAGGTGACAGGGACGTTTTCATCCGCTCAGGTGTGGGAGGGCAGGCGCTGCCCCCATCCTCTCCCCTTCCCTCCCCACCCGCCTCTTCTCTAATTCGGTCAAAGAAAAGGGGGCACAAGTGAAAACACGATGATTTGTTCGGGTTTCTTTCTTTGCAGCTGGGAGCCTGCCTTATTAATATTATCTGGGCTGGGAGCGCGCAGTGTTTCCTCAGGCATCTCTTCTGAGTCATTTTATCATTATTCATAGGGATAAAAATGGCCCAAACCAAGGATCCATTTAGGGTTGCCTGTCAGATCCACTAAGGTAATTGGCTCCATTTCTTCATTCCCATTCTAAATTAAAATAATTTTATTAAGTGGTACAGTAGGTGTTTCACCTGTGTCACCAGCTGCCTATTAGAGCCAGAAAGGGCTTTTCCACATTATTTCTGTCTGCTCTTATAACATTATGTCATCGTATTCCGCGTTACTTCGTGTCAGAGGTTGCGCAGTCTCGTGTACTTAAGTCCAATGGTTACAAAATGTAGGTCCAAGATGCCGTTTTCGGGGTGAGGGCAAAGTCAAATACACTTGACTGTTCCAGCTCTGCTCACTGCTTCCCAGATAGAATTCACACAGCAGGAAAAATCACTGCAAGACTGAGAAGCGGGGTCCATGGCGTGACTGAAAATGTACCACCAACAAAAACAATGAACCAGTGGTAGTGGTGATGATCCCAACAGGAATGTTTGGAGGGGAGGAGCTGGTGTTAGAGCTTTGCTGCCTGGGCCTGGGAGGAAAACATGTGGGTGGGTCTCCATGGAGGGAAAAATGTGTGGCATGGCTGGTCCCTGCTGGTGGCACTAACGTGGTGCTAAATAACAGAGCCTGGCCAAGTGTGTTTAGGGTTAGTTTCTTCTTCAGGGCAGGGCGGTTCTTCCTCGTGGAAATATGGCTGGGGTCACTAATCCCACTTTAAAGAACTGAGATGAGGCTCAAAAGCATTGCGGTGAAGGCGTTCAGTGTCAAAATATGGAGTTTGCAGCTCCCAGGTTCATGTTTGGAGCGTCCAGCCACGTCAGTCAGGGATAGGGGCTGTGCATCCAATAGCAGTGTTTGCATTTAGTGTTCAAGCATGAAGCATCTCCAGCCAGTTTTTGGCAGGTGCATAAATACACATTTGAGTGTCCATCTGAATTAGACTCCTTGAGGATGGCTCACTGCCCACTGAGATCCCTACATCCCATCAGGGCAGGGAGAACCAGGAGCAGTTAGAGAAGAAACATCAGAGAAAACTCCTGATGGGTATTTGATTTTAGGCTCCCCACAAATCACTAGCTACCAGCCAGGTGGAAGTTTCCACCAGCAGATAAGACAAGCTGCGTTATCTGAGAGTGAGAGAAGTTCGCTTTTCCAACGGACAAAGTCATTTCCGTCCAGAAAAAGGTGCAGTTGCACAGGAACATTCCTTGTGGTTAGATAGGGAAGGGGGGGAAAAAGGCATGTTTGTTCAGTTTTCAGGGATCTTGCAACTGTTTTTCTTCAACCTGCAGGTGGCATTAGCACTAAAAATGGATTTTTCTTTCTTTCTTGAAAAGTGTTTAGCAGTGAAAAGGGAGAAAGCTGCGAGGGGATCTGTAGTAGGACTGCGTGCTTGGAGTTAGTCATGCTAACTGCAGATGGCATTTTTGCATGTTTTATAAGGCAGGGATATACAAACGTTTTAGCACCCTGAAATATAATCTCTCCAGTTTCCGGAAGCAGGCGGGCTGGGAGGACCGGAGGAGCTGAGCTTAGGCTAAATCTGTGCAACTGCGAAGGAGCTGAGCCGTGCTCGGAGCCGTGCTGGCACCTGTCCATCGCGGTGTCACCTCCAGCCAGGCAGCACCTCGAGCTGCCATCTCACCCCCAGCCCTCGGTGCCGGGTGTCCCGCATTGCTGAGGGGCAGCTTATTGCAGGCTGAAGCTGGTGCCCACTAAAATCAATGGGAGAACTCCCTGAGGGCTCAGTGGAGTGGGATCGAACCCTCCTCCACAGTGAGGAGTGCTGGGAAAGAGCTGCTGACTGTGGCTGCTTGGGGTCTTGGATGGTTCGGCTGTGTAATGGGGAATAGGAATAATCCCTGTTTGCCTTCTCTACCTGGCATGGGGAGCTGGAAATACTAATTAGTGCTGAAACAAGGCTTAAAATAGAAAAGCTTATTTTTCCTTTTTTGGGGGGTTCAGTTTGTTTGTTGGATTTTTTTTTTTGTGCGTGTATGAGGAATGGGAATGGACTCCCATTTTAAATGGGGGTTCGGTTTGTTTGTTGGATTTTTTTTTTTTGTGCATGTATGAGGAATGGGAATGGACTCCCATTTTAAACTATAAGATCCATCCCAAACCCCGTCACTAATCCCTCCACCTTCCCAACACACCAAAGTGCCCCATGGGGCCCAGTCCCAGTGCTGTTCCTTCCAGCAAGGCTGGAGCCTTGTTTCACCTTGTCCTGGCAGACTGAAAATGAGCTTTTTATGGCCATAGTCATTTGGATTAGAATTCCAGTCCAGGGAAAGTCCACTCGGGATGCACGAGAAGAGCAATCCTGGAAGAATGAAGCCTTGCAAACGCATTTCCCAAATTAAAAATGTGGAATGAGCATCATGAGAAAACAAGTGGCTGCTGGCTTCACCGATACTGCAGTCCCCAGAAGAAAGCCAGGCGAGCTAAAGAGAAGAGTAGAACCAAAAGGTTGCCAGAGAAAGAAACCATCAGCCAAGGCCACAGAGCTCTCACCAGAGGCTGTGTGGAGATTTTTTTTTTTTTTCTTTTTTTTTCTTTTAAGGCAAACCATTTTGTTACTGCAAAGTGCTAATTTGTGAAAGCAAAACAACTCCAGGCAAAGGGTGTGCTTTGACAAATTTCCCATATTGAGGAGGGGCGGGGAGAAGCATGAAAAAGAGGAGAAAATAAATGTAGAACGATTGCAATGTCATGGGGGGTAAGTGGTACGTTTGAGACAGGGGCTAAATCACTGTTAAATCACTGCAGGCAGAATTGATGTGAGACTGGAGCACACTGAGAACTGGGCAGGGGCATAAACCTAATTGATTTGAGGCTGGAGCAGGGAGTTAATTGGGGGCCAGGGTGGAACAGTAACTAACAGAGTGCTGTGATAGCCAAAAGCATATCTCACTCTCCGCTGTCCTGCCTGTGCTGGGTGTGCGTGCCGGCCGCTGGGAATCACCCCAGAGCCTAAACCATGACTTCAGCCTGTTGGTTGCAGGCCGGCTCCATGCCTTTGGAGAGGGCTTGAGCATCTTTTGAGAGCTTGGGATTGCTCCCTGTTGTGATGGACCTCAGGAGAGAGCAGCACTTGTCACCCACAGTCTTGTTTTGGCTGGGGAGGGGGAGCAGTGATTGCTGCCAGAACGATTATTGTGGGAAAATGTTCACTCTCTCAGAGAACTTCATTCCTCTCGGAGTAGCACCACAGGTCCCCAAGGAAACCACCTAGACCAGGTCCACAGTTACTCTGCACAAACGTTTCCTTTTTTTTTTCTTTTTCCTAAAGACTGTTGAATTGAGCACTCAAACTTTGAAAATGCAAAGATGAAGGTTGCCTGGGCAACTGCTTTGCACTGAATGAGGAAATGATCTTGTGAAACAAACATTAAGTGATCGTGTAATTAAAGACTGAATCAAAATTCCATTGTACCAGGAAGGAGCCTAAATTAAAGTTGACCAGGCAACTTTCAGTTTGGCATTTCCTAAGTTTTAAGAACTTTATTTAAATCGACTTTCTTTAATTATTTCTCCTCTTGTATGCGATCTTAGGTTTTTTTCTCCTAGAAAATTTATGGCATATTGGTATGTTGTAGCCATGCTCACCTCTAGCCACAATGCAAGTGTCAGCCCAGGAGCTGTAGAATCCCAGATTCCCAAACGCCCACCACTGGGACAGAGGGTGCAACTTTCATCTGCTGCCCTTTGGGGAGCGACAGCTGAAGGAACAACGTGACTTTTGGGTTTGTTATTGTGTACAGTTTGCCACGCTGCGTCATATGGGCACTGAATTTAGTCTACACCAGATGCACCAAAGAAAGATGCAAGAATAAGTACGGAGATGTAGAACAGTCTGTCCACAGGAAGACTTCACCCAAGCCACTTGTAGTTAGAGGTTGTTTTAAACCCTCAGGAATAATTTTTATTTCCCTTCCAAACCCTACTTTTTGTTTATTTTTTTTGGCGGTGGTTTTGGATTTAGATTCTACCCTTTCACCATTTCCATTACCCAGTGTGTCAGAGGAATGTGGAGACTCAATGCTCCTGAGGTCTGCCTCAAGCTCTGGGGCACGAGTGTGGTCCATTGCCATTGTCAGTAATCAGTCAGGAGAGGCAGAACCTCGGACCTGCAGCATTATTAGTGCACGTGGTTAAGGAAAACTTCGAAGTGATGTCCGGTTCTATGTAATGCACAGATCCTTCCAAATAATACCTTCCATTTTGTTCCTTTTGCAAAACCACTGTGGCATCTTCCAATGCATTACTGTGTATTTGCCATTTCGAACCTGTATTTAAGACTTTGCATCAGCAAACTCCTCTCTTCAATTCATCTGGAAACACGCACGTGTTTTTAGCTCACGCATTTTTTAGCTTACTAAGCGATAGTTACACAGAGCTCCACCATTCCCTTGCTATTTTCAAGGGCAAGAAATGTCCATGCACGCAGCATGTGCTGGGGCCTGGCTTTTATTATTATAATTGTTATTGTACTTAGCTATCTGTCAATGCAGAGCTTCAATTTGACACAAATTATCTCTGCAGTGGTGCGTTCCTACCGTGAGATGCTCTCCCGCCTGCCAGCTCTGAGCGCGGAGGCAAAAGAGTAGTTTTAACCTTCTCCCATCTGCACCCAGTCTAATTTTACCTCATGATCTCACTTAATTTTTTTTTTTTGGTGTAAATCCCAGGATATGCAAATAGTTCCTAAGAAGTGTGTCAGGAAATATAGTCATAGGGAAGATATAACTTGTATTTAGAGAACTCACTAGGGGTTTGGGGCACCTCAGTTCTCATCTTTCCAGGGACACAGCAAGACTCAAAGGGAGCACTTGCCCATGACTGCTTGGCTGGCTTCCCTCAGTAGCTCTTTACCCTCACCACTCAGGTAGTCTTTGTCAATGTATTATTTTTTAATCTTAATGACCGCTTTATGATTTTTTTCCCCTCATACCCAGTGTTTATGCTGGAAGCAGTGGCAGAAGTTGATGCCTTTTTGGGATAAGGGGGCTGAAAGACCTCCCTTTCCCCTTGCTGATGAGCACAAGTAGTGCCTGTTTCTAGGCAAAGGAGACTCTGTGTCTGTTGAACTCAGCTTTTTACTGCTTTCATTTTTCCAGGATAGGTTGGGAAGTTCATTCAAAGTTCTTCCTTTACTGTGGGACATCCCTGACATTTTCCCTTTGACACAGACAACTGGTGTGATTCAGTGACCTTCTGCACCGACCCTTCAGATGGATTCTGTTCCTGCTTCCCCACCCAGCCTGCCCAACCATTGCATCCTTGTCCAGCTCCACTGTTTTGCTGCCATCAGCTGACTCCCAGTCTCATTGCTTGCCCAGGCACAGGGTCTCTGTTTTAAAAAATTATTATTACCATTATTCCTACAAGTGTTTTTATCTCCTGACTTAGCCCAAACAGCCTTACTCTATCCCTCATCATTTAGCATTGGCTCCTCTCTGCAGAGTCTGTGTCCACCCAAGCAAGGCCAGCTGTAACCCATCTTTCCCATCCCATATTTCAATTTTGCTTGACCTGTTATCCCATGGATTTCTTTCCATCCTCACAGTCTTCCTTACGTGTCCTCTTCTCCCCCATTAAATGAAGTTGTTTCCTTTTCTGTGTCTTTGAGACCTGGAGATACCCAGGGAAAAATGATTCCCGTTGTTCTCTCCAAGGCCCCTCTTCCAGCAGCTGGAAGCTGCAATTACAGAAAAAGTCTGGTTTGAGTTTGGCAAATTTATAAGCAAATGAAACAGTCTCTTATAACGGGAAGTGTCATACAACCTTAGTAATAGACAGTGCTATCAGCCCCACCTGTAATATGTGCATGTGTGTAAAAATGAAACCTGAAAACTGAATGAACATGAAAAGGCCTCGACCTACTTTCAAACTGATAGAAATGCTCCCCATCCCTAATGGAAGCAGACAGGACAGGCCTTGTACATCTCTGGCTTCATTTTGCAGGAGTGTGTTACAAGTGCCGAATTAGTGTGGAAAGGACTCTTGCAGACAATAGAAGTGGGGAAGGGTTTTTTGCAGGACCCGCATGCACCGGGGTAAAACACACAGGCTCCTTTGAATCCCAGCCCTGGCGAGTCAGGCAGATGCTGAAACATGCGGTAACCAAAAGTAGGTCCAAGCCTGCGCCCTCCAGTAGACAGATCTGTCTTCTGACAGGCCCAGAGTCTGCTCTCCAGCTGCAACCCAGAGGAAATTCAGAGTGAGACAGGGATTCAGAGCGTCCTCTTTAAGCCCACCATTAGCTTATTAGGAAACCAAGAGCTCTTATTCCTGGAAGCAACGTTTTGTGAACTGTCATACTCATTTCCTTCACACGCTGGCACAGATTGCCTGCTTGACCCGAGGGCTGAAGCCATTTACATTTTTGATCTGCTCATCTCTCAGAAACCTCCACAAATTAGAAATACCACAAACCATGTTTGTTGTCGCGAGGGCAGAGGAGTCTGAAGTGAGGTCTGGGTGCCGTGTTTGACCTCGGCTGAAATGCCGGTTCAAAATAGACCTTCTTTGAAGAATCTCAGAGTCTCTGAACTTCAAAGCACTGGCTAATGTCTAATTGACTGTAGGTGAGTATTGCTTTACAGGAGAGCTCTGCTGCACCAGAACTCTCAGACCAAGCTTCTCCAGTGCCTTATAGGTGAATGAGTGAATTCAAAAGCTACTAGGATCTCCGAAAAGATTTTGAGTTGAAGCTGCATAATTGCAGCACTTTTTCCTTCTTTGTTAAGTAAGATTCCTAATGAGCTTTGTACAGGAGTCTCTCGCTCTCTCAGCTGAGAAATGCTGTAAGACAACGAACACTTTATTTCCTTAATCTTTATTCTTCCTCACAGTGTCTGTTTGCCATGGGTATGCTCTGCCTCGCACTTTTGCAATGAGGACATGTCTATCCTTTCTGCTTCCCTTTGGTCCCAGCCCCTTCAGATGGGCATCAGGGTGGCACAGGTGCCACTCTGGATGGGACCCTTGGAGCTGGCCCACATGTCCAGGCCTAGGAGAGGGTAGAGAGCGAAACCCTAGGAGCAAGCTGGTAATGCTGCAAGATTGAGTGTTCAAAACCGCAGTATTTTTCTGTGATGAGGCCATTTATAATTTACCACCATTCGCTCCTGCTAAAAAATTTCTCTAATTCTTCCCATGTGAATGGAGAGCGTGCAAGGAGCACCAAAAGTTTCCTCTCTTGTTCTCCCATTCATTTTCTTATGCTAAAGCCCTATGGATGAAACCTATTCCAGGTACCAGAGAGCTTTTCCTGTAATCTACCCATGGCATCCTTATCAAAAGTGTTACCTCCAAAAAGAGCTCCTTTTAACACTAACTGTCCTTTGAGCCAGCTCACTCACAGCATACAAAACTGTATAGAGGCTTGGCAGGATTGGTTTTTTTCCCCCCCTTTTTTTTTTCTTTTTCATTAAGTACCACATGTGCCTCTCTTTGCATATATGGAGGGGGCTTCCCACCTCCTTGAAGAAACCACATCATGTTCTGTAGGAACCCAAGCTAACAGGTATTAAATGGGTGGTTATTGTTTAGTGATGTGCTGTAATGTTTCCCACATGACCTGGTGAGGAGGCTTGTGGTGCTGGAGGTATAAGAATTAAACTAAAAGTCTAAAGAAATAGTGGTAATTAAAGAAAAGGGACATAAGCTGTTGCTGGGAAAACATCTTTGGAGGCTGAGTCTTCCCTGGAAGGTTTGGTGTGCCCAGGTGGTTTTTGCCAGCAAGGGGAGATGAGGATGTGATCAGCCCCATGGGCATGGAGGTGGCTACTTGAAGGCAGCCCCACAGAAGCTGGGGGAGAGAGAGGGGTTAATCTCCTGTCCTCTTCACCCAGGGGAATGTTTATTGCCTAGCAGGGAAGGTCTCCTTTCCTTAGGTGAGTTAAGTCAGCCTCTGCTTTGTTTGATGCTGCCCATTTGAGGAAAGCTTCTCCCTGACCTTCTGCCAGAGAGACTGATGACAAGGACGGTTTGAACTAACCTTGACATTCACCAGGGTAAATGGCTTTTTTCCACAAGTAGTCAGCAAGCCAGGAGAGCCAGTCAAGAGCTAATGAATCTGTACCTGAGGGAAACCAAACAACAAGTTGTACTTTTAAAGAAGGAAAGTCTTCCCTGGCTCCATCTGTGCTTAAATGCTGGAGGATCAACTCTTCCACCTCAGGCCTGGGCCTTGTCAGGTCCCCTCTTGGCTGGTAGCAGGGAGGCCACCGGTGGACATGTGGGGAGGGAAAGCCTCTGTGGGAAAAGACAGGTGCTCAGCCTCCCTCATTTGTGTGGAGCTGGATGAAAATCACTCCCGCCTCCCCACACAGCAAGTGAAACCCCCTGACAGCCCTGCAGTGCCCTCGGCACGGAGCGTCAGCCAGAGGGATGCCAGCAAAGGCTGAAGGGTGGTTGGGTCACTGCTGCCTGCAGGTGCTGTGCCCCCAAAGGCGCCTTTAGAGGGGTTTAAGGCCAAGTTTCAGTCCTGGGTTTTAACTCTGGGCAGTGGAGTGACCGTCACCAGAGCTGGCTTGGATCTTGGTGGATAGGGATATCACATGTGGGCTGGTTTGTAACACCAAGGAAAAGGGCCCAGCTGGTGCTCCTCAGCCTGGGGTTTTCACTGGAGTGTCCTCAGATGTACAAGCAGAGGCACCCGGAGCCTGCTGTGCCCTTTTCCTGCTCAAGGAAGGAGGCTTCCTTGGCTGCTCAGCTGATATTGGAAACAATAGAAAGAGCGTTGGCAATTGCAGCATATTTCACTTTTCTCGGTACTGTCCAGATGATGTATTCCTAGTCCTAATTAGGTTGTTCAAAGCCCAGTTTTTGTGAATAAGCCATCATTGTGAGAAGATTGGCCTGACAGTCCTCTGGCCTGTTCATTCACAAATCTTGCCTGTTGCTTCGTTTAGCATTAACTCATTAGGGGATTCCTCCTGTGGCTGGAGGGAAGGACTGGAGGTGTTTCACTGGAAAGGGCTTCCTGGAGGGGTGCATGGAAATTAGGGTGGGACTGATTCCAGCCCACTTTGGTGAACCTCACTATTTCATGGGAACTCAGGCTCTTGAAAGAAGTTTGCAAGGGGACTGGCTGGTGGAGTGAGAGTCTGTTTTTCTGGGATGCTCGGGAAGTGACTGCAGCCAGCTTTTGTCTGGCAGCACTTGGACTCGAGGCACAGGGACTGCTTTTCTGAGTCTGCTACTAATTCGTGTGTGCATAACTCCTACTGGCTGGACTAAATCAGCCTCTGTAAAATGTATTTATTAATACTTACTTCCTAGGGCTGTTTATTTAAATGTTTGCAAAAGGCTTTGGAAGGCTAAGCAAGGGGAAGGCACGAGCTCCAGCACTGAATCTTAAGCACTGGCAACGGAGATGGTTGGCAAAAACACAGCAATACATTTTCCTCAGGATAACAAAAGTAGCGTCGATGCCATCTCTGTTGCATGATCATCTTCCAAGGGATGATTTAAAAGAAAGCATTCCAGTGTTTAAGGAGGGAATGAAGCAACACTGGGGAAACGAAGCGCAGCTGGGATGTGGGCTGGGTGTGTTTGCTTCTGAGATTCCCTCTGTGGGGCTTTGCCCAGGTTTTGACACCGTGTGCAAGTGGCAAGAGCAGAAATGGGCAATGGAATTGGGGACAAACCAATTGGGGCTGGGGTGAGGTTCTGGCAGGTTTTGTGTCTGCTGACCAAACAGATGAGAGCGAGGAGCCCAAGCACAAACCAGACCGTGGTGCTGGCACAAGGGGTGACCTGCAGTCCCCCAACCCTGCCAGAGGCTGGAGATGAAGCCCTGGCGCGGGTGAGGCTCCTGGGGAAAAAGTTGTATACAAAGGAGGAGATAATATTTCATCCCCCCGCGGGTCAGTTGGTTCTCGGCAGTGTTCTCTGTTTGAGATTTGAGGATTTGCAGACAGACAAACTCCACAACCCAGCAAAGGTCAGTCTAAATATCAGACAGATAAACAGCACCTTCTCTGTAAGCACAACTCCAATTTATGGTGCTCCGTTTTCTCTTTCCTTTGCATGATAAAGTGGAACGTGTGCTTCTTCAGAGGGTAGCAGCTGAAAAATTTAAAGTAACATAACTTCCTGAGGTGTTTTTAAAGAAATATGCTTTCCTGTAGCCACAGTCTGCTTCCTCTTGAAGGCTTTTTTTTTTTTTTTTTCCCTCTCTCTGATTATTTTGCTTTGGAGAATTTCTCCTTCCTGACTCCCCAGTCCCACAGAAAAATGCAACACCTGCCTTGTAGTGGCTTTTCCAAAACAAGACCTGTGTGAAAGTGTGTCTGTGGGAGCACTGCATTGGTCAAGGGCCACCCAGGAGGTGTTGGATCCTCTTCCCTGACCAAAGCTGGGCTTTGGTGTTTCAACCTGCCCTCGAAAAAGCCAGCAAGGTACAGGGCAGCATTCCAGATCTGATTTCAGTTGATAACACAGCTCCTCTATCCCAGGGTAAATCCTTGCAGTTAGAATTTGCTCGTGTCATCCTCAGCAGAGCCCCCATCTCCCCATGCCCCATGAAGTATCTTCAAAGTGAATATAAATTATGTTACAGTGGAAAACCACCTTTAACAGTTTGGGAGTGGGGAAAGGGAGTCACAGTAAATCAGGATCAGAGTCCCTTTAGTTTTCTTCTTCCTGACCTTGTGGACAAGACCTTTGTAATTAAACCCTCTATGTAGGTAGTAAAAGTTCTGAGTGCAGAGGCTGTACCAGCTCCTTTTTTTAGGCTAAACTATTTTTCATTAGTCACATAATTGAAGAAATATCACACTGCACCATGAAAACATTAAAAAACCCCAGTATATCCCCTCTTTAAAAATATTAATATTAGGATTTAGTGTTTAGGGGTTTTTTTGGGGGATGTATTACTTTTGTTTGCAGAAATCCTGTGTGTGCTCTCATCAAGATTGAACTCTAACCATTTTTAGGAACTGTAGGTATCTATATCACGGATTCTTGGATTCTGGGACTAATTTGCTTCTAGGCTGACTTTTAGAGCAGTTATTTAGTCAATCTGTGGAAGGTGATTTTTTTATATCACTGTAAACACAATGTAGTTTAATTTTTGGGTTTTTGTTTTTTTGGTTTTTTTTTAATCTGCCTCTGGATCCCTGCAAGGTGACATTTGTCAGGAATGTGCATGGCTACAGGCTGCTTGTCACAGCAATGATCCCAACACAGGTGCCAATGCAGCATCATGGTTCAGCTGGTCAGCTCAGCATTTATAGCTGCAGCCTTGAAATGATGTAAATTATCTGCCTAGCCTGTAACATTAAGGCCAAAAAAAGCCCTTTTAAATAATTTGTAAGATTTTCTAACACAATACAATCATTGTAAAATTATGAAAAATGCTAATATTAGCTTCCAATGCTTTGAAGTTTGTTCCGGGAATTTGGATTTCTTAGGGATGTCCCTACAGGTTTTACAGCCAGTAGAAGACATTTGGGTGGAGAGACGGAAGAAAACTGAACTTCCTTCTCTCTTCCAAGTTTTGTAGGCTTTGGGGGGCTCTGGGAAAAGGGGTATGAGATTCTATTGTTTAGGCAAAGGAGATCTTTGAACCATTAAAACAGAAAGCAAAGCTTTAGTGCCTTAAGTTCAACATTTTATACTCTGTTTTGGAGAAATGCTGCTTTCCTTAAAAGCATGGCAGATTAGTGAAGAGGAGGCGGCTGAGCTGAAGCAGCAAACTCAGGCAGCAAGGCAAGGATTGGGACAGTGGTGGTGGGCACCAAGGGGTGGGTGTGTAGATGCTGATGATTAAATCCCTCATGAGGCAGGTCCTGATACGAGCAGGTCCCTCCACTGCACCTCTTACAGCCCATTCACTGCTACTTTATGAGACAGAGCAGTGACACGCTATTAAAATTGGTTATTCTAGATGGTTCACCTGGGGATTTGCTATAATTGCTGGAATATTCCCCTGCTCCCCGTGGTCAGGGCAGTGGAGATGCAATGCCATATTGTGCTGCTGACACAGCCTGGCGTGCAGACGGCTTCCTGGGGCTGCAATAGAAGTATCACGCAGAAATTATTTTCTTTCTGGTGGTTTCTGACTCGCTCTTCCATGACCTAAGTGGACACAGGCTGATGACTGAGGCTGGGTGCACATCCCATAAAGCAGTAAATAAATCCATCAGTGCACAGGCATGTCCATCTCCTAACGTGAATTCTGGGTCGCTCTGGCGTGGTAGAAACGAGCACTTTTTTTGTGCAAAACATTGTGGGTGAGAGCAGCAACGACAATTAAAATTTCATATTCTTTGGAGGAAGTCAGTTTTTAAGCTTTTTACTTACTCACACCTGAGGGCTGTGTTCATCTTGCAAGGCCCGTGCTGGTTGTGAGCTGGAGCTGGCCAGTGTAGCTGGGACAAAGTTTCATGGCACCACGCCATGTGTTGTGAAAAGCCACGTTTTTTCTTTTCTCTTCTTGGGGGTTTCTTTGGGAAATGTTACCAGTCTTGATGGAAGACCACGTTGCACAGTAGGAAGGATGAAGAGATGTGTGGTGTTTCTGCATCTCTGCTGCAATGCTTTCTTGGGTTTTGTTGTTTTTTCCAGGGTTGGGGTCTTGCTCTCACCTCTGGGGTCAGCATGGGACAGTCCCCTTGTCAGTTCTCCAGTGCTTGAGCATCACCTGAACACCTCTGGGCGTTTCCATGGTGACCACAGCGGGGCCAGTCTCCATGGGTACAGTGGTACCCTGGCTGTGGGACAGGGAGCTGATGCTGGTGCCTGGGGTTACCTGTCCATCCCAGGACAAGTGGCCTGAGGTCAGTGGGGCTGGCAGCCTGGGGACATCAGGTCACAGGCAGCAGCTGGAGGACAGTTTGTTACTGCTGCCAGCCTCAGGGCACAGAGCTCTCTTCCTGGCACGCTCTGAGGCCTCCACTTTCCCTGTGGGACCAGGGACTAAACCCCAGCCCCATTAATCACCTGGCTCCAAAGATCTCCTGCTGTGTCACCGCGTGTGGTGGTGGGAGCAGGGTCCCACTGCCGTGCAGGTGTCCCTGTCCCCAGGAGGGCGGGGAAGCTCAGGAACAAGGCCCCCCACAGGGGTCACAGACAGGTACTTTATTTTGGCTGGGCTCACACGATGTGCCCGTGCACCTGCACCAGCCCCATGAGCCCTGCTGCTCTGCCCTGCGAGCAGAGCGGCTGCTCGCCGCCACCCACGCGCAGATGCTCAAAGGCTGAGCAGAACATGCTTAAGTGAGCAAATCCTGGTGGTCAGGGATGGCTTTCTGTGTCAAGGAAGGCTCAAGTGGGTAAGGTCAGACATGAAAATAATCTATGCACCTGCTAAAGAGTTTTTTTTTAAATTTGTACATTAGATGCTGAAGGTGAACTTTGTATTTCCTGATCACTGGCCAGTGAAAGGAGCTATGTTGGCTGCTTTTATCTCTCCATTAGTTTGGTTGAGTGCTGCCTGCGTCCCCAGACCTGATGATAGCTGTTAAATAATCTGCCAGTTCTCAGATAAACCTTGGTCTGTGAGCGCAGGCACAGACTGGTGTTGTTTCCAAAGTATTGGTGAAGGAATGGCAATTTATTATTTCAAATGATCTAATCCTGCTAAGGGCAAAGAGTGACCTAAGCACAATAGTCAACAGCATTGGTGTCACCACGGGCTCTGGGAAGTGTTGCATCCTCTTCATGTGATGTGGCTGGGGGGGTTTTTTTTTTTTTTTTTTTTTTTTTTTACTCTTTTTGAAATGCTATCAATGGTCCAACTGTTTATCTCAGTGTCTCCTGGGAGAGAGAGAGCAGGACGTGCCTGCTCTGCCATGGGGAAGGCAGTGGGGAGGATTAGGCAGGGGGTGATCCATTTGTACCAAAAATGATCTTGCCAAATCAAAGACAAAGAAGATGAGGGACATGGATTGGAGGGGCTGAGTTCAGCCCAAAGGTTCCCATTGAGAGGAAAATCTATCTACTTTCAAGCACGTCCAGTTAAACACATGCAAAAACAAAGCACCTCCTTTTCTGCCCGAATTAGCCAAGTCACTGTTGAAAACAATTTCCCCCTGCTTTCCAAACTTTTTCTGCACATGCTGGTGTGTCCTGGTTCCACCCATGTACAGGTGAAGCTTTGCCCTGGCTGAATGCAGCAGGGCTAAGCCCTGCCACAGTCTCTGGGCACAAGCACTTCCTCGAGTCTCCACATACCTGCTGCCTTGTAGGTGGCACCAGGTGTTACTGGCACTGCAGAAGGGGAGAGAAAAGGAAATTATTTCTCCTGGTTTGCCCAGCTCCTTTGCTCTGTGCAGTTTTCACTTGGCAGTTTCTGCAGGCTTTTTCCAGAGCAAGAGGGAGAGAATCGCTTAGTGAAAAAAAGTGGAAATTTGCCAAAATTAGCAATGAGATTGATGACCAAAGAAACTCCACTGTAGACCATCTCCAAAGTTTCTTTTCTTCTGTTGCTGCAGTTGAGATGAACGCTTGGGTTGGTCCCTGAGGTGCTGTAACCTCTGGGCTGCACAGGGTGCAGAAATGAGCCCTGGAGCCGCTGCCCTTCATGGGCACTGTGGCCAGAGAGGGCCTGGAGCTGAATATGTGGAAAACTGTGGAAGCACCATCTGTACCTCGGATTGAAGCTGCCTGGGTTTCAGCACTTGCTGAAGTTTATCCACACTTTAAAATGTATAAAAGAGTTTAAGTGTGTGTTCCATTGGTTCTGCCCAGTGCTTGAGGATTACAGAGGCCTACGGTGCTCAGCAACTTTCTGGATCTGGGTGGAGTTAAAAATCAGGGGGTGATCCTCATGGACCCCCTTAACCACTCCAGAGTGAGCAAGGAGGCAGGGACGGCCTTGCCATGCAGCTGCACCCCTTCCCCTTCTCTCAAACCTGCCTGTAGAAAGTAATTCAGGAATTATCTCCCGTCATTGCCGCGGAGCAGCAGCGCCGGCCACGCCGGGGCCTTATCGGAGGCGCGGGTGCCCTGTGGCACCTGGCTGAGGGAAGGTCAGCGCCGGGACAGGCCGTGCTCCCCCCTCTGCTTCCCTCCTCCTCAGGGTCGGGCTGCCAGCGCACCGAAAGCCCTGGAGATTGTTAAGCACCGAGTTTTATTTACTCCCTCTTTTATACGAGCATATTTCACTGGAGGAGCAGTGGGAGGGGCTCGGTCGGTTGCCGCACGA
>NW_008240228.1:4902227-4904970 GCF_000691975.1 Corvus brachyrhynchos
CTGGAGGGCGTGGCCCCAGAAGTGGGGGAAATATCGCCTCGCCTTCACCAGGGATTTTATTTTCCCTCATGAAAAGAGAGTGGCCTCTGAATGTCAGCCCAGCCTGCCTGTCAGTTCTCAGCTGCACCATGGGATAAAGCTGCTGATCCCTTTTATCCCCTTCTGGGAGTAGTATTAATAGTATATTCATTTTTGTTCCATTTATAATTCATTACTGTCCAGTTATTTGGATTTACTTGTGTTAAAGGCATAACAAGACAAAAACTTAGCTGGTTATGAGCCCGGGGAGAAGGGGAAGGCTCTTCCCCTCCCTCAGTCCCTGCCTTGCCTCCAGGGCAGGGGGGAGCAGCCGGCCAGGGCCGAGTTTGCCAGGGAGAAGGGAGGTCACTTTGTCCCTGGGATGTGAAGCTTTGGAGGTCACCATTGCTTTTGTGGCTGTAGCCCCCAAAAGCATAGGAAGACTGTTCTGTCCAGACTGGCACGTTCCCGGATTGATGCACCTAAATCTCACTGAATTTAACTGCAAGTCAAGCTCCCACGGGTGTTTAAAATCCCTCCAATACAACTAAAATATTTATATTAAACAGATAAGAGTATGCATTTTAAATAAAAATTTCTCCTTATTGTTTTAACCTCCCACTTCCCCCCGCTCTGTTGCTTTTTATCTGTCACATAAGCTCTGGCTCTCCTCTGGGCATTGCAGGTTCGGGGCCAGAGGGTCTGCTCTGCCCACAGCACATGCTCCAGGAGAGGCCCAGATGTTCAGAAAGTGGGGGGGGGCGGGGGAACCTCCACAACCCAACAACAACAAAAAAAAGCTGTGGTTTTTAAACCACCTTTACGCTTTCCTGCTCCTGGGGCCAGCCCCCTGCATAAGATAAAACAGCCTGGAGTCTGCTTTATCTCACCCCCAGCTGCCCACCCTCCCGGGGGACGTTCCAGCAGAGGGGCTCAGCCGGACACAGCTGCTCCAACCGTGCACCTTGGCTCCAGGGACAGTGCCCAGGGAGGGGCTGTGGTGGCACAGCCCCACGGGGACCCTGTGGCCAGGGCTCCCCCCATGGCCGGTTGTATGGGGCTTTCCTGTCTGTGTGCTTTGCGTGAAGCAGCTGGGGCTGCTGTTTGTTTTCTCCCTAAGCTGTCAGGCTGCCTTCCCAGTAAACGGTGGCTTTTGTGTTGACTCTTGGAACCCCACTTACACCAGGACAGAATTTAGTAGGTCCCTGCTTACAGCTTGGCCCAAGTAGCACAAACTTGCTCTTGAGGCTGCTCTTGCAGATGGTGCTGGTGCCCCTCACCCTGCTGTGACCACCCACGGGTTTTTTAGCTGGCTTAAATTAGCTGCTGATAGAGGTCTGGACAGGTCAGCCTGGACATTCACATCCCAAGTATGCTTTTGGGAAATGATCTAAAATATGGGCAGGAAGTTTTATTTTGCAGATAGACCCATGCAGAGCTCTGCAGACAGAGAAGCATAGATGGACACATCAGTCAGACGGGGCGTCTTTGATCCTGAAAGCGCCCGGTCTTTGAAGGATTTTTTTGTGTATTACTAAGATTCCCAGTCTCAGCCTTGACCCAGTTGCTCCCTTCCCAGAGGGCATTTGCAGATGTAGAGCTCGAGTTACTGGTGGGCTCCCAAGAGGAGAAATCCCATATAACTGAGGAGTATACTGTGGGTTTCCCAAGTGTAGCTCCCCAGCTTTTGATTCAACACCCAGAATGGCCTTTCTAAGGCTCATGGAGCCTCTTGGGAAGAGGTTTTCATTTGGTACTTGCTGTGTATTGCTCCATAATTTCTTTTTATTTCCTTTTTGCAACACTGTGGACTAGATGGTAAGGCAGTACCAGAGGCTCGTCCTGTAGACATAATGGTCACTTGTAATCAGCACTGGTAATAAGTACTAAAAATAGAAAATATATTTAATCTTAATTCAGTATTTCTAACCAAACTTTATATGTTCTCAGGGTAAAAGTGACAGTATTTAGACCCAAGTACTTTCCAAACTCCTTCAGCACTTTGGGCTGGATACTGGCCTTCACTAGTACAATTTGGACACTCTCCCCTGGTTTTTGGAAAAGTTGCTCAGGATTTGGTTGAGCATAAGTGAGAGGAGTTTAAGTGTATCCTGTAAAACTCTTAACGTGTTCTGCTTTTATCTTATGTTCTCTGTTAAGCCATTGCCTTTACTGTAAACTGGAGGGAGAAGCATGTCACAGTGTGGATAAATGGTTTCTTTTTTGCTTTGTTTTTGTCCCAAACCCACAACTTAAAGAGAAATCCAGCGAGGTCTGAATCCCACCCCTCATTAGTGGTGCCTGGTGTTGTTTCTAAAAAAGCCAAAACTAGAGGCCAGTGGCCCATCCCAGAGTGTAACACTGGTGCTTTTGCACTCACCCAGAGGCAAGAGCTGGGCTTGCACTCAAATTTTTGTTTTTGTCCTTGCCACCAGTTTTAGTGGCACACGGGCCAGGGGGCACACGGAGAAATTACGTAGTCATTGGACTCTCCTTCTAAAACACAGCACCTACTGACTTTGTCCACCCCTTTGGTGTGTCTTTGGGTCTGATGTGTATCTGAAAGGGGAGCAGAGGAGGAGGAGAGGGGGCAGGGAGGCTGCTGGCAGCCCCTCTAAGAGGAGCACGGTTTGCAACCCCATTCACAGACGTTGTCTGGCATTGTTGTACCAGACACGCTCCATTCATGGCCCCTCTCTTGTCCCTTTTCAGCAAGTGCCCACTG
>NW_008240228.1:4905000-4915672 GCF_000691975.1 Corvus brachyrhynchos
GGACATTTGCGGCGCGGGCTCGAAGCCGTGGCATGTGAAAGCAGGGGACCCTTTGAGGGCCGTTTGTTTGGGTATGTGCAGCTCAGATCATGAGATTAGCTGTCAGGTCATCTGCTGTGAAATCCATTATGAAAAACACCCGGAAACTGATGCTTGACTTGAAATCCTTCGTTGGCTAAATTGCAGAAATTATCTTCCGAAGCTTTTGTCAGCTCCATACGTATGTGTAATATATTTATACACGCGCAGATATAAAATAATGTTTGCAGTAGTGCCTCATGCAAAGCGCTCGTTGAGTAAATCTGTCACTGAAACTTCAATTCCAGATTACTGCACTCCAAGATCTGCTATTATCAGTGAAAACACATCTTTAGAAAGTTCACAACAGTCTGAAGTAGATGAGCTATTGAAGTGCAGTAGAAAATCTACCCCTCATGGATTAGTCAAACAATGAATGTAGCCCTGCATGTAAACATTGTCTAACTGTATTGGCAGGGTAAATGATTCCTGATTTACAGCTGCAGGAATAGGTGGCATTTCCTCACACTGTGAATACAAATATCAATTATGTCGAGGAGAAATACATTTCTAATCTGTAAGCGTAGTCAAGTGATGCAAATAGTGGCAAAAAATCAGTCAAATTATCAAATTATTAAACATTTCCAATATTATTATTATTAATCTCTGGTAGCAACAGTGTACAGTTTGCCAGAAAAGAAATCATTAGTAGATCTTGGAGTACTTGAAAAAGTAGTTTTAATCTGTGGACATCCTGAAAAACCACAGCCCTGAGTCAGGGAGATCAAAGAGAAATGAAGAGTCTGGGGTTTTGGATTTCAGAGATAGCCTTTCATGGTTGTGGCTGTTGTTGCCACTCTCAGTGTTTTCACGCTGCCTTGTGTGCATTATGGATTTATGCAGTAATAACCACACTTACCTTTGCAGTCATTTGGATGTAGCAGCAAAGTGGGAACTCCTGGAGGAGAGGAAGATAAAAGAGGGGAGCAGAGTGATGCAGGTATTGCTCTCTCTCGATGGCCAGCAGTTTCTGCTCTGCAAAATGCTTCCACATGATCTTCCTAAAGAGCACTCTCAGCCCAGTGTGTTTTGATGGAAATATCTGAGGTACAAAGACATGGAGAAAGGAAGAAATTAGATTGGTGGTAGGTTTAGATCACGTGGAAAGTTTAGATCATTTTAGTCCAACCCATTGGAATCTTTGTCAAGTTGTTTTTAAAATGTAATACTCTCCCAAAGACCCTTGGTACCCACTCAAAATGCTTATTGGCTCGTGCCCTGGGTGCAAAGGGAGCTTTCATTCACCCTTCTAAAAATGAGTAACTTTGATGAGGGTGTTGGATTTGGCAGGTTTTCTTCAATTCTCTTAAATGGCACGTGCACACTCAGAGCAGATTTTTGCAGTGCCTCACCTTACAGCACCAGCCTCATCTCAAAGCAGCTCCAGGCCTGACCAAAACAAACTGGTATCCAAAAAGACCATCAACCCAGTGGCACTGTGGCTGGGGGATGTGGCAGAAAATGCCCTTTCCAGGCAGGTGATGACGGACTCGGTCCGGCCTCGGCACAGGCGGATTGCGCAAGTCATGGATGAGTGTCACCGTTGTACTTTTTTATTTGCATAAAACAATTATCCCATGGGCAGCGGCTCTGGAGCTGTCTAGACAACATGCTTCTGATGGTATCACTGACCTCAGACACACTGGGCTGGCTCTAAATTAGCAATGAGCAGGGCTGGAGGGATGTATTATAGTAGTTATAAACCATAAGAAGGTATTTAAATAGATAGATAAGACACATGCAAATCTTTCCATTGCCATGACAACCATCTTGATATAGGTTTTCCATACGTAGCAAGAACGGCAGAGCAAAAGGCACTGGAAAAATAGCAAGAACCTGTAATGATAATGAACCCTGACAGTGTATTAGTCTAGATTTTGGTCACTTATTAACTCTTAATAGAATACAAACTTCTATAGTAATACAGTGTTCAGTGGGTCAGGGAGCAATTACTTCTAAACCTTTGCTATAAGGATTTCTGCTATATGGCTATACCTAATGTACCAATTCTTCACAAATTGATCTGACTGATTAAAAAACACTTTGCTATTAGATGTAAATTGCTTAGCTGCTCAAAAGCGCTTCGCGGGGACGGGTTGCACAAAGCATGAAAATATGTCATTTATGGACATCTCTATATTTCCCTCCTGGTTTTATTGGCCGGGCGAGGAATCTCGTAAATCTGACTACGCAGATAATTGTCATGCAACAGCCGCCAGTTCCAAAAGGGAAACGCAGGACAGCCCCCAGCACGTGTGTGACCCCTCCATACATTACCTGTCTGAGCAGGGCAGAGATGGGTGTTTATTCTTTTTTGTTCTTCCTTCTTACAGTTCTTCATTTCTTCTTAGTGCAAACCCAGTGGTTTGAAGGCCAGCTCACGGCTCTAATGATGCCTCCTGTGGCCAGCGAGGGTCCCCTCCAGCTGTGTCTTTCTCAGATAGATGCACAGGATGAAAGCAGCTGCCAGAGCTCGGACCTGGAGGCGTCTTGTCCAACCTGAGTCCTCTGTGCTTGTTCTCACACAGTCCAGGGATGCTGGGGCGCGGGTGGCCAGGTGGGAAGGACACAGATATGCTGCCCCACTTCAAACAGCTTCCTCCAGAGGGCAGATCCATCAGTAGTGACTGGGGCCTTGGGAAATGAATTAGGGTTAACCTTGCAGGGCTTTGTTGTTGTTTTTTCCTCAATGGTAGTGAAGATGCTTAAGCTTAGAGGTGACCTAATTGCAGCCTTCCAGTACCTGAAGGGAAGAAAGCAGGAGAGAGAATTTTTACAAAAGCATGTAGTGGCAGGACAAGGGAGAATGGCTTCAGACTGGAAGAGAAGTAGGTTTAGATTGGATATTAGGAAAAACTTCTTTACTGTGAGGGTGGTGAGGCACTGGAACAGGTTTCCCAGAGAAGCTGTGGCAGCCCCATCCCTGGAAGCATTCAAAGTCAGGTTGGATGGGGCTCTGAGCAACCTGGTCTAGTGGAAGGTGTTCCTGCCCATGGCAGGGGAGTGGAACTGGATGAGCTTTAAGGTCTTTTTAGCCCAAACCATCCTATGATTCTGTGATTCTATGCAGTTGTAGGGACTGACTCTGTTGCAGACTAATTCCTTGTTACCACTGTTTGCCATTCCTATAATGGATGGTTTTGTTGTGGAAGAGTGTTTGGAGGTGGCTGGCCCACACTGTGCTTCCACATTGCCCTGTTTCCTTCCACCCCGGCAGGCAGTGGGATCCCGCTCCCCAGCCTGGCTCTGGATCCAGAGCAACTGAATCTGTCACAGCCTCTGTGCCATCTGCTGTCACCTCCACCTGCTGCCTCTGTGCTATCCTGCTCCACATAAAGCCCTTGCCATCCTTGTCAGAGCCTTTCTTGAAACGCCATCCTTTTATTTATGCTTTCAAGTAATAATTTTGGCCAGCTTTAACTTTGGCTTTGACTGTGCACAGCACTCACACCAATCTTCCTCCCTTGGGGCAGTGACTTTTCTAAGCCCTTGAAGAGAGCAGGCAAGGTAGGGTGCTACAACTTGCTCATCATTTGAATTGCAGCCATCTCACTATAGCCTTGTGTTACCTCTCTGCCCAACTTCCAAGGTCAGGGGAAGCAGTTTGGGTGGGCCCTGTCCTGTTCCCCTGCATCGTGCAGCCCTAAGCACAGCAGCTCCGACCACAACCTGGCGGGCGATACTGTGGTGCAGAGAATAATTAAAAAGCTGCACTCATTTCCCAGATGAGATACACTCCTGTAGTGTGTAAATCAGTCACAGTCCTGAAGGAATAATCCAGGCAGGATAATTGTGCAGGGGAAAGGCCCCAGACGTGATAGGGGTTTGCATTAGCAATGCCTTTTCATCCATCTGTCTTTTGACCACAGCTAGAGAGGACCAGAATTTGACTTATAAGGATGTTTTGATCAACTGATTATTTCAGTGACAGAGCTCCTGAAGTACAAGCTCCTGAAAATACCTTATTTGTGTACAGGAGCAGCTAGGAGCCAGGGACTGAAAGGTTTCCTTCTTCAAAGATTAATCTGTTTAGGATCTACCAGTTCCCTTATAATCCTGGAGAATTCAACCATCAGCTTGACTGGGGGAAATATTTCATCTTGAGTGTTTATCTGCTGAGCATGGTGGAAGCAGAAACAGGACAAAGAAGAACCTGGCTCAGGGCAGGCATTAAATAATACAGCTTATTGGTAAGCTGCTGTTATTTATTAATTAGGCTAAAGAGGAGCTGAAGAGCCCTGCTCATGGTCTGAGCTTGATTGTGCTGTTCAGGGGTGTTGAGAGCCCTCTCTGACACCTGCAATGCTTACCCCACTTTTAGGTGTCACTGGGGGAAGGTTAAAGATGTTAAAGCTGGCTGGTACCAAAAAGTATTCCAAGAACGAATGTGAAAGCAATGCAAGGACAAATACATTTGTCCTGCAGTCAAATGCTTTTACAGGTCCTACGTAACAAATATGTTGCTACAAAGCTGATAGAAAGTGTATTCCACAGTTTAGAAAAGGCACTTTGGTGCTGTGGACGAGAGAGCATTTGTGACAGACTCCACCTATGTATTTTCTTTTTAAGATCATCAAAACTTTATCGAAGACTAACCACAGAACTGCAAATTGTTGGTATTAACACTCTAGGGCATCCTCTGTATAGAAGACTCAATTTCTTATCCTGAATACGTGTGTTCTGGCTGACAAATTTTGGGGTGTTATTTTGCCTTCTAGTTATTCAGATGTTCTTTGGACATCTGGGAATTTAATTAACAGCTTTTGCATGTATTTAAACCAAAGTAAACTTTCCTGGAGCCTCCTGATGGTGAGGAGCAATCTTATTTATGAACACTGGCACCTGTCATGTTAATTTGTACAAAGTTTTTGATTTATCCTAAAAGAGCACATTACACAGTGGATTTGGAGGAGTTAAAGGGAACCTGCAGGGTGACTTTAATCTTTATGTCTTTATATACTTGAGGGCATTTTACTGCACCTCTGCACTGCTTTCACCACACAATCATTTTCTGCTTTAGAAATGTAGCCATTTGGATCAATAGCTGCAGTACAATATATGGTACTTCTGATGGGAGCCTCACAGGACACCTAAGAAGCACTGTGGTAATTTTGCAAAACGCTTGGCTACACTCTGAAATATATTTTAAAAGTAAAAGTTGGCAAAACAGACACTGTGCAAAATTACAAGAGCCCCGGTGAAATTGTGCTTACCGTATTTGTGTATTAATAGTAAATTTGAAAAAATGGTGTGTAAGGGGATATTCCTTGCCTGAAACATGGGTGTTTTATTAGGAAACTCTAACTGTTAAGGGCTGGGCTATCTGCATTTCTTGTAGCAGCAATTTTAAACTCCTGTGGAACGCGTTGGCTTCTTTGGAGGGATTTTTGAAGGGAGAGATTTCTAGCTAATGTGATGAGTGTGTGTTTCCTGGGCTTGACTTAAAAGAAAGCAGAAGTAAAAAAGGATGTTTGGTGACGCTTAGTGCACAGAACAAGAAATAAAAGACAATCCAGAAGTATACTTCCCTTAAAGCGTTAACAAATGTATCCTGCACATTGCAGATTTTACAGTAAATTCTTTATCTATAAACAAACCGGGTTATCACAGCTGTTTATTGTACTGCTAGCCCTGATCCTAACCTTTATGTCTTTATTGCTTACATACCATTCCCTTGTTTATATGTCTGTACCAGCCTGTGCCCTTGAACTTGGCCCTGGCAAGCCCTGACCTGGTGCTCGCTCGCTCATGGGGGCCACGGCGGCATCAGAGATGGGACATCAACACCCCAGCTAAGCCCCACTGCCTGATGGGGGCACAGATCATGGGGGCATGAGGAAAGAGCAAGGAAAAGGGTGAAAGGGTGGGCAGGATTCCCTCTGAAGAGTGTTTGCAGTGCTGCCCCGCTCGCCAGGGCCCAGCAAACCCGCCTGGGAAGCTGCACTGGGAGGGGGCAATGCCTCTCTACAGCAAAACCATCAGACCCCCGCCCCTTCCAGCTGCCCAGCTGGGGCCTTGGTGCTGCATAAGAAAGGCTTTTCCTCTCTTTCCCCGCTACCTCTGGCTGATAAGCTGACAGCCAGGTGTGCCTTGTTCTGGTAAGTCAGCAAACTTTGGTTTTCCTATGGACAAACAGCCTGTGCCCTCCAGCAACTTCGGTAGCAAGGCTTGAAGGGCAGGAGGGAGCGGGCAGTGTGGGGATAAGCAGGGACAGGGATGTGGCTGGTTTTGCAATCCCCACGATGTCCCACACAGTGGGTTTCAGGGTGTAAAGGATTTGGGCTCAGCTCAGTGGGCTGTGTCAGTGTTCCACCAGGACCACAGTCAGGGCATGCTGTGGGATGAGCCCAAAAGAGGGGCTCTCCGAAATGTGGGCAGCTCCAAACACACCGGGGCAAAAAAAAGTTCCAGTCTGAGTCTTCCTCACCAGTCCTGAAACTATCGTCCTGGGTTTGGTTTCAGTAAGTTGAACAGGCTCTTCACTAAAAACCTCCTGGTGCAAACATCTCCAGGTCGGAATCACATCCTTCATTTGCTGCTAAAAATAATGGCAATGAATGGAAGAATTCACAAATTCTCCCAGGGAAAAGAAATTATGATCCCATTAACCTACATTACAGCCATCGCCATTAAGAGATACCATTAACCTGCAGTTCCCACACTGCCTTGTCGGAGATACTACAGTCATCCCTATAATTCTGGAGATAGTGCAGCCATCCCATAATTGTGTGGTAACTCTTGGCAAGCGCTGACTTTTTAATAGGCAGTGTTGCAGCCAAGTGCTTTGTCGGATTATAAGCCCCAATCCACGTAGCCTTTCATGAGCGTTTTGGCTGCTCTGTCTCAAACCACACTTGGGAGGAGAGTTCCACAACAGGATTGGGTCCCCCTCCACCATCCAAAACTATAGGATTTTTACTGCCTTTACAAGGTCAGGAGCAGCCACAGTTGATCAATACAGAGGATGATGTGAGTATCAAGAGTTTTAATGGCATAACAGTGTGTTGTAGGAGTTGTTGTTCCACTTTCCCAAGTCACAACGTGTGTTTTCAGTGGCTTTTCTTCACACATTTACTGATATTCAGCCTCCAAAGTGGAAGTGCTCGTTTGGTGAATGGGTTTAACAGAGTCCTACTAGTTGGAGAATTGGAATGTTATTGCTTAATATAAAGTGTGTGTACGTATATATATATTTGATTATGCATATAGGGTCAATATTCTATTTTCTTAATCTCTTCTACTTACTTTGCACATTTAGGCGCTGATTACAAATTTTCTGTATATTTTCTGTGAATCAAATTTTCCTATATTCAGAAGCTTGAATTTTCCTCAGCTTTTTACTTTGCACTACCAGCCCCAAATTTTTTTTTTTTTCTTTTCTTTTCTTCTTGTCTTTTGGAGACTTGTTTTTTAACTCAGAGGAAGCAACTGCAGGGAAGTCCGTGTGGTTTTGCAGTAAAGGAGCTGGAGTGGTCCTCAGCACTCATAACTTGACTTATTTCAGGTTTTTAGTGCTCAACAACGTTCTTGAATCTAAAAATAAGCAAATCTGTGTGTTAAAGGCTACAGTAGAGCAGAAACGTTTTTTTCCCTAGGTTAAAAAGCCCCCCAACAAACTCAAGTCATAAGATTGTGTATTTATGTAACAAGAAGTCAGATTTATGAAAAATGCTGCTGTGGATTGCAATTCCACATGAAATGGTCCAGTCTCGGAATACAAATTGTTGGATGCTGACATGTAGTGATGTGCACACTCTCCTGTCTGAGCTGAGTATATTTCTAACTTTGCTCTAATTATCAATCACTTGATTCATGTCAGACCACTCACATTTAAATCAAGTTTTTGTGCTATTTAGATAGGTACTCTGTAAACACAGGCAGAAGAGATGGTGTCTGGAATGAATGGGAAAGGCTGCCTGAGTGGCTGTCGGAGTCCATGTTCTGTATGAACAAATTAAAAGCATGAGTCTTTCATGCTAAATTTGTATGGGCCTCTGCACAAATTGCCCAATTTATTTAAGTATTTTCTGGTGGTGAGGTGTTTTGGGACGTGAGGGCTGATAAGCAGCATTAAATAAAACACTGCAAGTCGAATTTAAGGATAAAATGAAATTCTTTCTGTGTTGGGTTTGATGTTCTTAATTTAATCCCTGGTGGACAGTAGTCTGCATTACAAAACCTTCACACATAATTTGGCACAGTTTGGATGATTTGCAATCTCTCCCTGGCTGTCTCTGCAGAGGATGCCCCGAGCAGGTCCTGTGTGGAGGCTGGGTGACCTCTCTGCTCTCAGGAGGGTGGTCTCCTCAGGTCACCGTCGGGGTCATTTCTGCAGCAGAGCAAGGAAGCTTTGACTGTTCCTTTGCTTGTGGGGGTAAACAGAGGACTTTAATTTCCAGCACTACCCGTCCCTAACCTTCAGAAGCTTCAGAGGGGGATGGGGAAGAGATGCCAAAGGAAAGGCAGAGCAAAGAATGTAAGGAATTTTGCTTATCTGTGACAAGTTTCTAAGCGTGTTTGATTATGGTAATAAGGATACTTCATTAACAAAGGATTTTAAAGGCATGTACACCATTGATAATCAGTCAGAGTACACCGTACATCTTTAACGTTTTTTTTTTTCCCAATGGGATATGTTTGAAATACAGCAGCACCTTAGTTAAAATGTGGAATTTCACTTGGTGCAGGAGGGTGGGGCTGTGGCAGCTAAGGAAGGAGCTCTATCTCCTGAAGATAAAGTCCCCATCACCAAGAGATGACTGTAAAACATGCACAATTCCCAGTCCTTAAAACGCTCCCTAATTGCAAATCTCCTCATTGTTTTAAGTTATCTCTGGCCGTTCTGTGCTGAATTAGTCCTTTGGAGTCCCTGAATGGGATCAAGGGAAGAGAAGAGGAAAAGAAAGATGGGAATGAGAGCCAATGAGGAACAGAAAGCAAGATAGCCAGAGGAAAGGAAGGGGGATGGGTGTTAAGTGTAATTGCCCTTTGACTTCCTGTGAAACTGCAAAACCTTTTGAACGCCCTTGTTGAAGCAGCCCCAGGGATGTTTTCTGCACCCCTGCTGCATGGGAGGCATCTGGCCTGGTGTTGGGGGGCAAAAAGGGAAGAAATGGTGCAGCAGTTTTTTTCCTCCTCTGTTTGGATAATTTGCAGTGTGTCTTGCTGGAAAGTGGCCTGGTGAATGTGCCCCCCCTCCAGTCTCTGTGCTGATCTCAGTGTTAGGTCCCTTGGCCATCCCCCCCCCGTCCCAGTTCCCCACTTGTAGGTGGGAGAGCCACCACCTGTGCTCACCCTCCTTCTTGGCCAGCCTGGCCCTGTAGCAGGCAGCTGTTTCCACCAAGCAGCCATCTGTGGGAATTTACTCCAGCTCCACCTGATACCTAGAGTATTCCTATTTTTGCATCCTTATCTCCTAATGAGTTTATAATCTAGAACAGAGCAGTACCCCTGCAGTTCTCCAGCCTTCTTATCAAATGATTTTGCTATCAGGCACATTCAGATGACTGACGAGCTGCTTCTGGCCCCACATGGGCTCCTCTGTGGGGGCTTTTTCAGGAGGAATAGGCTTGAGCAGAATTTCTGTGTCATGTTAAACAGGAGAAGAACGAAACCCACCTATGCACAGGGCTCTTCCAGCTTGTTCCAGGTATAATGTTTGAGTGGTGGCTGCCCAACCCTAAATGTGGTGGATGCAACTCAGTATTTTTTCTTCTATTGCCTTTGGGTTGAAGAAAGCATTTTAATATCCACACACCTCTAATAAACTAAAGCTGTAACGAGGCTTTCTCTATTTGTATTGCTCTTTTGTTGTCTCCTATGTGCATTTACTATTGATTTTTGCCAAACTCTCCTATACTGTAACTATGCAGTTATAAACTGGTGTTATTGAGGGGAACTGAGGAGGGAAGGAATAGCCATGAAATTACTGGTTGCAAACAAACACTGCAGCTCTATTTGGGCATTTCTCAGAAACACCTGGAGATTACTGCATACAACCTTCCTAATCAGTAAATCAGCCAGCCACCAATTGTTTCCTTAGCCACATCAGGCACAAATGGAACAGCTGTTTAATTTACTTTTTTTTTTATGGTAGGAAATTCATATCCTGAATCATTGATATCTTTATTTTGCAACTTGCTGCCATTAATTCTTTTATTTACCTTCCTTGCAGTGTTGCCTGCCATAAAAGATAGGAGGGTCTGTGTGTGTGTGTACAAGGTGGCCTGATGTCATCTTTCAGGACGGTGCATGGAAACCAAGTGAAATTCTCTGGAGCTTCACTTGGACATCCTCTCAAATCCGAGGGTTGAGGAGGGGAATGGGGGACACTTGCTAACGTGAGCAGGAACTGAGAGAGCCAAAGCTTTGCAAGCTCTAGAAGCTCTGAAGTAAATGGCTTCAGTTGGCTTGAGACTGAGCAACAGCCAGCTACAACTGAATGCTTTATTGCCGTCTGGAAGTGTTTATTTTCTGAACATAAATTCAAGGGACAGATTCAAGGCATGTCTAGAAATAAAGCATATCATCATGCGAGCTAAGCTGACAAGGACAATTTACTGTACCCTGCATTTGTTCTGGGCCAATCGGAAGA
>NW_008240228.1:4915735-4919057 GCF_000691975.1 Corvus brachyrhynchos
GAAGAGGCTATTAACATCCTGAAATTCCCGCTGTTCGGCTCTGCCTGTCCCTTCACTGAACTCGGGAATGGCATGTATTAACCCCTTGAGGGCCTCCCGTGCACGGCGCACATCCCGGCAAGGGACACTTGTTTAGGCCCCGAGACATGTGCGGCGTGTCCAGCTCGCACTGACAGCAGCAGCAGCAAACGGCCCCGAGAGCCCGACACGGGCGCTGCTGTGGGGAGGCCCAGCACAGGGTTAATATCTCTCCTAGAGGCACTGTCGGCGCTGCACACGAGCGCTGACTTGCTCTGGTTAAATACGAGAGTTCACTGGTCAGCTTGACCTTGAATTCTCTCGCAAAGACAGGAACAAGTTGACATAGTGCTCGTGTTTCCAGTGGCTGCAAAGTTCAGGGAATACAATACAACTGCAGCTCTCGTGCCGCGAGCATCTCTTAGAGAAGAGAAGGGAAAGTTCATTTCCTACTTTTTAAACACTGCCAGCAAGAAAAGTAACAAAACCAGGAGAGAAGTCAGAAGGTAAAGCACAAAGGGCACAGCAGCAGATATTGCAGAGGAAAGGTGCCATTCGTAGTCAGGAATGTGTTATAATAAAATCCACAAGCAAAAGTCCACAGAGGACTGTTTGCATAGCAGCACTACAATATCTATGTGTGTAAATAGAGGGAACAGCCTTTAAATCTACGTTGCAGCAGCAACTGTTGGGTCTTTTACCTGCTGCTTGAAGTGTTCCCCCTGACTCGGTGGGTGTCCTTGTACAGGACAGCACAATCAGCCCCATTCCAATGTTGTAGCTGAGGGAACTATGTTATTGTGGCTCTGAACAGGAATTTTCTGTATACAGCACTGCAGAAGGGCAGTGCAGTTAACTGGTCTTCAGCTTCCTTTCCTCTGTTAGGGAGTACAGATTCTGGACAGCTGATGATTTCACAGTAAAAGTCTTGGGCTGGTGTTTCTGATCAATTATTAATGTTTTTTGTCTTCTTCCTTTTTTCTTTTTTTTTTTTTTTTTTTTTTTTTTTTTTTTTTTTTTTTTTTTTTTTTGGGGTTTACAACTGAGGAGTCTGTCTCATTCATTCCCTGCACTGCACAGGGCTTAAGTATCGCAGCCTTCAGTACCAGACCAGAATAATATAAGAACCACAAAGAATCATTTATCTGGCATGACATATTTTATGCTCTTGTGTAAGTTTTCCTAAGGGAATTCTGAATGTCCTACTGGGTGACTGTAAAGACACCAAGGACTCAAAGTCATGGGCATCATCTTTATTACAAGCCCTAAAACACTTAGTAGTACAAAGACAAAGCTGAGTGATTTTAACTTTTCTGAAATTAAGAGACTGTATTGTCTCACCAAAGTCCTTCCACAGATCTCTTTAAGAGCAGAGTGGTTTGGGGCTAAAATTGATCCTTATCTTCTATTACTTATAGGAATGTTTCTGTGCTTTAAAAATGTACTCCCCATTTCTTATTTTGTCTCTATTTATCTCTTATTTGAGATTACCCTAATCTCAAATTAGCCTTCTGAGCAAAGGTCAGGAGTGCAGGTCTTACTGGTTCGGTTAAAGGAAGTAACGCAAAATCAGACAGGCCACCACAGGAGTCTTTGTCAACAACTTCTTGAATGCTGAGAGGCTGCTCAGGCATAAGCTGTCTGTACAGCCAGATAGTGCTGTTATTAGAAACACATTAGTGTGAGAAATGAAAAGATGCGTGTATATATATATATATATATACATACACATGGCTAATAGATACATTCATCTGATGGCTTTCACAGTAAACGTCTTAGGCTGGTGCTTCTGGTTAATTATTAATTAATAATTTGTTGTCTTGTTCCTTTTTTCGGTGTGTTTACAACTTAGCCTCGACTCTCTTTTTTTTTCCAAAACACACATAACAAAGCTCAGATAACTACGCTGACAGTTGTTGTACTATTACTCACCTTAGTAATGTCCTTAATAATGACGAAATGTTAGGTTTTCAATAATGTACCGATAAATATTTTGGAGTTGGGGAACTGGCAGGTATGTGGGGAAGGCACTTTGTGTTAACAGCTGATATACTGTTGTTACATTGATGAAAACTGGGGCTAATGGACTTGTGTAAAGATCCTTTTTATAAAAGTGATTTTCCTTTATCTCTTTTTATTTTTGTTTGTGTCCTTGTGCCTGAACATTTGACCCTGGAGGAGTAGGATGGAAAGATTGTTTAAAAAACAGAGAACTGTTTATTTCAATTTTTTCCCTCTTCAAACCCCCGCAGTTCTTTTTACAGGTAAATCACTCGTGATATGGGAGAATCTCAGAAAGTTCAGAGGTTTGGGGCAGGAAATGCCTCCCCTCCCCCTGAAGTTTGGATTCAGAGCTAAATTTATCTGAATGCTGTCATTTCCCTGCTTTTCCCTCTCTACCTCCTTCATTACATTCCTCTTTCTCCCTCCTCCTTCCCAGCCACCCAGATCTTATCCTTTCCTTGACCTGCAGCTCCCCCTCCCTAGCCTGCCACGGCTCTAAAATGTCCGGAGGCCTCGGCTGAAGGTGGTAGTTTTTCCTGGTGGGGTTTTCTTCATTCCTGAGCTGTACCATAGCGAGAAGTGCTCTGTAATCCCCTGCCCTCAGAAGCTGTGTCCATCAGCAGACGCTAAAAGCAGGTTTGGTGGCCCCTAAGAGGGGAAGGCAGCAGTGGTGCCCAGCAGAGCAGCCGAGGCTGGCTCGCGCCCTGCTGGGGGGGGGCGGCTCAAGGACTCAAAGTCATGGGCATCATCTTTATTACAAGCCCTAAAACACTTAGTAGTACAAAGACAAAGCTGAGTGATTTTAACTTTTCTGAAATTAAGAGACTGTATTGTCTCACCAAAGTCCTTCCACAGATCTCTTTAAGAGCAGAGTGGTTTGGGGCTAAAATTGATCCTTATCTTCTATTACTTATAGGAATGTTTCTGTGCTTTAAAAATGTACTCCCCATTTCTTATTTTGTCTCTATTTATCTCTTATTTGAGATTACCCTAATCTCAAATTAGCCTTCTGAGCAAAGGTCAGGAGTGCAGGTCTTACTGGTTCGGTTAAAGGAAGTAACGCAAAATCAGACAGGCCACCACAGGAGTCTTTGTCAACAACTTCTTGAATGCTGAGAGGCTGCTCAGGCATAAGCTGTCTGTACAGCCAGATAGTGCTGTTATTAGAAACACATTAGTGTGAGAAATGAAAAGATGCGTGTATATATATATATATATATACATACACATGGCTAATAGATACATTCATCTGATGGCTTTCACAGTAAACGTCTTAGGCTGGCGCTTCTGGTTTATTATT
>NW_008240228.1:4919526-4921718 GCF_000691975.1 Corvus brachyrhynchos
CAGTTCTTTTTACAGGTAAATCACTCGTGATATGGGAGAATCTCAGAAAGTTCAGAGGTTTGGGGCAGGAAATGCCTCCCCTCCCCCTGAAGTTTGGATTCAGAGCTAAATTTATCTGAATGCTGTCATTTCCCTGCTTTTCCCTCTCTACCTCCTTCATTACATTCCTCTTTCTCCCTCCTCCTTCCCAGCCACCCAGATCTTATCCTTTCCTTGACCTGCAGCTCCCCCTCCCTAGCCTGCCACGGCTCTAAAATGTCCGGAGGCCTCGGCTGAAGGTGGTAGTTTTTCCTGGTGGGGTTTTCTTCATTCCTGAGCTGTACCATAGCGAGAAGTGCTCTGTAATCCCCTGCCCTCAGAAGCTGTGTCCATCAGCAGACGCTAAAAGCAGGTTTGGTGGCCCCTAAGAGGGGAAGGCAGCAGTGGTGCCCAGCAGAGCAGCCGAGGCTGGCTCGTGCCTTGCTGGGTGTGAGCGTCTGCCTGCGATGCAGCAAAGGGCCCGTGCAGGTACAAGCAATTAGATTTAGGCAGAAGAATTCAGAAATAGGTGTGGAAGTTCAGCCAAATTTCCCTGCTGCTCCTGCTTTCCCTGACACATTCTGCACACCTGCATCACTTACCACGATCTTGAACAGGTCTTTCCTGGTAGGAAATACACAGAGTTCAGCAGAAATCCCTCTCTTTTTGTTTCTCCCTTTCTCTTTTTCTTTTTTTTTAAATACTATAGTCTTGCACTGTGGCTATTCTAGTTTTTCACAGAAGTGGCAGGCAGCCAAAGACTGGAGTCATTATTTGCAAACTCTAAAAATAGAGTCAAGATTTATAGGAAGAAAACAGATATGTCTTGTTATAAAACCATGAATAAGGATTGGCACGAACATAACGGTTTATCCTTTTTTGATATTGCTTATTGTAAATTGCACTCTATCTTTCTGGGAGATACAGCAGATAGTTACAGTGCAAAAACGCTTCCTTTACTTGAAAGTGCTGCACAACTGCAGTTTATTTGTTGTAAAGACTTGATTATTCAAAGGAAGCGATAAGAGATGAGGTAGCCTCTGGGAATTTTGTGCATTGTTGGGGTGGACAGTTTGTTTTTTAAAAAGTATTAGCGATCTTCTCCTGCAGGTCACTGCTGATAAAAATTACGTTCTTCGCCCAGCGAAAAGGCGCCTCATGAGTTGCACTTCTGCTTAATACTGCTTGTTATTGTACACCATGAACATCACATCCCTGATCTAACTGTGGGTAATAACACTCCCTGCTCTATCTCCTTCTTTGTAGGCTCTGGCAGGGCAGCAACAAGGAAAAAAAAAGAGAAGGGGAAAGAAAAAATAAAGGAAAAAAACAGAGGGGGGAAGCAAGCAGAGGGGAAAGAGAGAGGGAGAGACTTTCACAAAGAGTTAAAAAGGCCTGATGAAATCCTTACAATGTACACCATATGGCTTGACATTTACCAGATTAGTTAAACATTTCTACTGGGGATAAATATTCCTGCACATCGATGTAAAGAAATTGCATGAGACAAGGGCACATACAGCATATTTATGCCATGGAGTAATCTTTTTTTTTTCTTTTCTTTTCTTTTTTTTTTTCCCCTCCCTTCCCCTTGGCTAGGAGAATTCGGGTTACAGAGCATGTAAGGGACAAATGTACCAACCCCAAATAAACCCCAATTCTGTGCACTCCTGAGCTGCTGGTGGGGTGGCTTCCAGCATCACCCCAAACACACCTCAAAACTCTCCCCCCAAAAACCAGTCTTGAATGAGCAATCTTGCTATAAAAAAAATAACAAAACCCCAACTCTATGGAGAGGCTAAGCATTGAAGTTTGTCAAAATCTATCTGAGCACTCAGGTTGCCTGTGGAGGATGACTGTGATGGCTGCCAAAGTGATTTGAGCGGGTTGATGCAGAGGAGGTGACTGCTGGTGCCCATGTCTGGTGTAGCCTGCCCTGCTCCTTGGTGAGCAGCCCTAAAGCCATAGATTTCATCTGATCTTTGCAAAGGCTAACATTTGTCTGCTGTCATTTTAGTGAGATTGATGACAGGCTGGGATGGGAAGGAGGAGAGGGAGCACAGCGGGAGGAAGGCTGATCCCCACAGCCCTGAGAGTTGGGGCCAAGCCCATCCAGAGTCACTATCCTGGACCCTCTGGTCAGCTCTGGCAGTGGCAGAGGGTTGTCCCTGCAC
>NW_008240228.1:4921762-4924580 GCF_000691975.1 Corvus brachyrhynchos
GGAGACAGGAAGGCAGCACTTTGCACTGTAGGTATCTTAATAGATTATTCACGTCACAAGCAACACAGGGCAAAATGTTATGACAACCATAAGAATGTAGTTTACTGTGGCTTAATGTGGCTGGGCAGTGCAAGGTAAAGCTATCAAAAATATTTTATTTTTTTTAAAGTTTCCAAGAGAAATTAACCGATGTGGACGTGCAGCTATTTTTATTCAAACCTCCGAATTTTGGCAAACTCTTGCCAGGCTATAGCAGAAAAGGCTTACTCTTTTTATTATTATTATTAGTAGTAGTAGTATCCCAGTGCCAAACTAAAAATCAGATGCCTTCCCACTTGGAAGCTTTCTTGCAAGCTGGTGTAATAGGGGAATCTTCTGCAAAGGACACATGTTGCAAGCTGGGCAGCCAGTTGCTGGCTGCAGCATGTAATATGCCTTGGAAAAAAAACAGCTTCCACACTTGGGCAGGATGAAGTCCATGTATCTTTTTCCATGAATGAATGAGTGACTATCAATGCTGAAATTCAATCTTACCTCAAAATCCTACAGATTTGTGTTTCACCAGGCATATGTATGTATACAGGGAGGGAACTCAGCACTTCTGGGAAAGAAATGCAGAGTGAATGGGTTCCTGCCCTTGTGGAGAAATGTACCTGCAAATCTTAATCCCAGTATTAGACTGGAAACCATTGAGGCAAGGGCTGGAAGCAGCCCTGGATCCTCTCTGGAAGCTGAAGGGGAGACTGGTGCATGAGCCAGTAACTCTAACAAGATGGAATTCAAAATATGCTTGACCTAAAACCTTGGGCTGGGACATGTACAGGCTTGGGGAAAAGCTCAGCTCCAGCCCCTCATGTTGAGATTTACAGTGCCGAGACCGATGCCTTGCAGATTTTAACCACCCAGTGTCCCATTACGACAAAATGACACCACATAAGGGATGGGTTTTCAGCTGCAGACAGGGAAGAATGTGGAGAGTGTGAAAACAAGATGTACCCTCCTTATTCTTGCTGGTCAGAGGGGAGCAGAGACTCCCACCCGAGTGGGAGGGCAGGCTTGGGCCCCGCACGAACCTTGCGCTTGGGTGATCACGGGTGGCTGGGTTGATAAAGAGGGAGCCAGAGAGATAAATACCTGTACGGAGGAAAATAAGAACAGATAATGGATTGGTCCAAGTCGCAGTATATTTCCTCCTGGTGATGAAAGGCTAAGAGTGAGTTATAGATCTTTCCTCAGATAAGAACAGATATTTCTTCCCAAATCTTTTATCTATAAGATATTGAGATATTATTTTGGTCTGCATTGGTATTAATCTGGCTCTTTGCATTCCCATCCCGGTCTTAAGCAGGTGACAACGTGGTAGGGAACCCAAAGGTTCTGACTGCACCTCCCATGGGTGAGGTGTTGCTTTTCATCGTCGGGAGCTGGGAAGAAAGAGGTAATGTTTATCCAGGTGTCTCAGGTGATGGTGATATGGCTATTTATGCATGACCAGGGTTTAAATCTTGCTTTGTTCAGGTCCTAAACGTACAAGAAGCATTGCTGAAAGTGTTATAAGATCAGTTACTGCTCTGGGATAGAATTAACTTAAAAAAAACCCCAAACATTTACATGTTTGGTTGATATGACAGGTGTGTGCAAGGGCGGGAGACTGTGTGGGGAGAAAAGCGCAGCGTGGTTTTGTCAGCTGGGAAAGATCAGAGCACCAGCTTTGATAGTGAGGGGAAACGGCTTTTAAAATTTTAATTATTTTGTTAACAGTATTATTACTGAGTAAATATTTTGTATAATTTAGTAAATGGCTGCTTCTCACCCCCTTTCCCTGGGGCGGTGGTGGCGAGCCGCGGGGAAGCGGCGGGGACAGCTCCCGCCTGCCCTCACGGAGGTGCCGCCATCTTGAGGAGAGGGCGGAAAGGCTGGGGACAGGTGGGAGCACAGAGCCAAGAGGAAAGCACAGGTGGGCTGCGGCCAGACAGCGTTTGAGGCTGTGGGATGAGGGGTTTAGGGATGGGCAGGTGCCATGTCCCAGCGTGAGGGCTGTTCATGGGAGCATGCTGGCAGGGCAAGGGGCCTCCTGTTGTTTTCACCTGCTGCAACTTCAGCCTTTGCTGTCTTGCTTAAACCTCTGCTTTTGGATCTTCAGAGAAACCTTTGCAGTGGTCAGTAAATCCTAATGTTGCGCTTGCTCTGGTTTATGAGATTTCCAGGAGATTTGTCAGTTGGTGGATCAAGCAGCTCTGAGGACACAGGTTTGGGCTGAGGGGGGAGGACTGTACTGTCTCCATCTTGTTAAAATGAGCTTCAGGTTCAGTACATTAACGTGTTAATAAGGAAGCCCTGTGTTCCCACACTGCTCTTAAAAGGCATTCTCACACTGCTGACCTGACCCCCGTAATCCTGGCTTTCCTGGAGGAAAAGCTGATCCATCAGGCCTCATGTACCTAAAATGGGATGAAAGGGAGTGATGGGCCTATTTCAATGCTGGTGTTTCTCAGGTACCTCAAGCAACTTTGTTCTTTTTGTATTCCTCGCTTATTTCCCTGGGAAGAGGGGGGGCAAAAAAAAAGGAAAAAAAATCCTCTAGATGTGAGGGCTCAAATCACTGAAGATGAGAAGCAGCAAAAGGAAATAAAGAGGTCAAACGCCTAAGTTAGCTTATGATTAAAAAGAAATTAGTGGGGCTATTTTTAATTTGTTTAAATATATTACTTTCTATTAAAGAGGTCTTTATATTTCACTAAGTATGAGATGAAGTGTGTCACCAGAGGAAGATTTTTTTCCGTTTTAGTATCGTTTCTCTTCAAAAATTAGAAGTCCG
>NW_008240228.1:4924602-4942820 GCF_000691975.1 Corvus brachyrhynchos
CAAGAGGGGGGAGCCGGGAGGAATGGCAGCCAATGTGGGACTTTTCCTCTACAATACAGCATGGTCACCTTCCAGTTGGGCTGGTTTGCAGGAAATCAGGGAAGACAACCATAACCTGTGCATAACAGGTATGTCATGGGGAGGTCTGTGGTATCACACAGCCTCCCAATTACTCAGCCTCAGATTGTTGTGCAGCCTTGAGAACCAAACTCTGCGTCTCTGCCCTCAGACCCATCCCAAGGTGTTGGGTCCCAGCTCAAGGCCCTGCTGGGAGCCCTATTGGAGGCTGGAGTGTATCTCATATCTGAATTTAGCTGCCAGATCTTACATCTTTTTTTGTTAAATCTGCTAGACTATGGGTATTTTCAGGCTGCAGCTGACAGAAATTAGAAAGGATAGTTGTAAACAAAGTTTTGTAATGCCAGAAGTCTATGACGGAGCTTTTATAATCAGTGCACAAGCTGAACGGTGATCTAACTGTTCCAAGGCTTTCCATGAGACTGCTGGTTTTTTATTTTCTTTCTTTTGTTAAATGAAGTTCCTTGAGAATAAAAACTGCAACTGGGTGAGTCTCTGCAAACCTGTGAGGCTGTGAGGGAAATACAGTTTGAATAAAAATAATAAAACGTTTGGTTAGGAATTTGTTACAAAGCTCCAAAACAATGCAAACACCCTCAGTCTCTTGTTTTGTTCCCAGCTGGAAAGCCAGGCCAGAGTCACTGAACATTTCACCAAGTCTTGCTAACCTTCTGAGCTGAGTTGTGAGAAATTGTTCTTGACATCACATGAGCTGGGCCACAAGGCAGGACTAATGTGATATTTGCTGTCGAAGGTTTCCTAGGAAACATGCTACTTAGAGCACTCAGCCTTCCCTGCCACCCTTCCTGCATCCTTCAGCTTCCCTTGCTCCCACAGGTTTTGCAGGGGGCAGGGATGTCCCCTCTGACCTCCGGACACCGTTGGCACAGACCTCCCCTCTTCCCAGCAGAGCCGAGAGGGGCTGCGGAGATTCTGAAGCTCACCCACCTAATTGCCCTTTTTTCCTCTGATTTCTCTCTTCTTTGTTTTTCCCCAACGCTCTGCAGTGGGAGAAGTGAGAGAAAGTAAGCTACATCCTGCAAGACTGGAGATGGAGAGAAGGAAGTTTGAGCCTTCTCAGTGAACTTAAGCTTTCCTGCCACGGGGGAACTGGTGGAAAAAGGTTAGGAAAATCAGCAGATAACTTACAACTTAACTTGCCACATATTTTGCCAGCAGTTTGCAACGCAGTAGCTGTTATGGTACATAACCTACAAGGGCTTTTCAGCAGAATGGAGTTCCCCAGTTCCTTCCCATAATTTCACCTGGTAGGTGCTGTCCTTGACATCAGCCCCACAAAATGATTCCTGCCATCCAGGCCAAACTTTTCAGCTTGGCCATTTGGAGAGTCCCCATTGCGGATGGGATGAATGGAGTCAGTTCACACATGTTAACCAAATGCAAATCCTTAGATGGAAACTCATGGTCAGCTTTTTCCACTGCTATTTTCAGAACTTCCACAAAAGACCGTGCTGTGATTATATGTATTCATGATATGTATATCATGTATTCAGCTCAAACAATATTTGAATGATGCATTTAGAATTCTTCCTAAAAAAGGACCATGCTTCTGTAAACTACATCATATTTGTAAAAAGAGGGAAAAAATCTAGCTTGCTTTTCCTTTCTTCCTCCCTTTCTTTTTAATATATCATTTCATAAGGCTGTAAGAATTGGTGTTAATGCTACATTACACACAGACACACTTCTACATAATCATATGCATTTGCCTGTATTCCATACATAAACAACCCTATGGAATCCCGACTCTTCATTGTTAAGTTTGTCTCCATATTTTTCAAAGCAAAGCAGCTCTGAGTGTCACACAGTTGCTTTTTTCACTCTTGTTCAGTGGGCTTTGCAGAAAATGCAGCCAAACAAATAATGCATTGGGAGTTTTGTGGGTTGGCTGAGTTTTGGTTTGTTTTCACTCTTTTGGTTTGTTTTGCCATTATTAGATTTTTTGGGGGGGGGGTGGTTTTGGTTGGTTTTTTGGGGGTTTTTTGGTGGTTGTTGTTGTTGTTTTTAATTTTGTTTTTTTTACCTGGCCATTTATAACTGCCTTGTTCCCCTCTTGTCTCTACCACTGACAAAACACCATTTTTATGACTCTGTCATTAAGTGTCCTTCACATTGCCAATATTGATTTCCCCAACCCCTGGAAGGCCCAGAGTGTCACCTCCACGATGCTCCCTGAAGCCACTGGCTTGGAAAACGGGAGCACTCAGGTTGGAAAGGAGGTGGAAAGGAGATGAGTAGCCCCAAGTCCCTGGGCTGATTCATTTCTCTCCATGGTGCCGTTCCCTTCACCTCCCTACAGGTCTGTGTAGAAGCTGTTTGGCCAACATGCCCCATGGGCCTTTTCTTAGTAAGGAAAGTGCAGGGGGTGGAAAAGAAATTCCATTCTGGATCATTTAGCTCTACCTTCAGTTTCTGGTGGCATCCCAAAGATAGGGGTGGCTTTTGGGCCGGCTTTTTGGCATGCTTTCAGGTTCAGGAGAGCTGCACCTGCTGGGCCCTGCAAAGCCAGTGGGGCGTCACCTGTAAATCTGGGCAGAATTGGGGTCTTTGTGGCCAGAGAAGGAAAATCAGTAACGCTCTTCTCTTTCTGTTCCAGTCTAGAAAAGATCCCTCCAGGTGTGAAGTCTGTGATGTCAGTCAGCTTCAGAGACACAGCACCAGCTTAGCTGAGGATCTGCATGCAAGTCTCAGGTCAGTACCAATCTCTTGGATCAGCATTCTTCACTGTAGAGTTACTCTTTCCTTGCATGGAATTGTGATGGTGGATTTGCAAATCAGCCTCTGCCTGTGAGATACCATCATGAAACCACATTGCTCATAGAGGGCAGAACCTTTCTGCATTATGAGAGGCTACCCAATATGTGAGATTCTGGAGGTCACCCAGACCATTTGTTGTTTTCAGAACACTGTCAGAATGTCAGTCCTCGTGGCACCATGTGTAATATATGTCAGGGGCTCTTGTTAAATCCCAGTGCCAGCTGAGGAAGGGAGGAAAGGAGATACAAAACCACAGCTTGAGTTATTGTTGGAGGCAGGACTCGAACTCGGGATTTCCTGGGCAGATTACCAGCCTTCACTTCTCCCTCAGTTGGTATAATTAGCAGTGTCCTGGATCACTGTTACTCCCATGCAAGCACACATCTGAATGCATTTTTCTTTGAAATTGTCTGTCTTGGGGTCATTTCTGTTGTGCACTTCGGGCTGTTGATGATCTGTTGTCTGCAGTGAAATGCTCACTGGTACACTATAAATCATGAAGAGATGCAAAGGCATCCATTTGCTACTACTGATTCAGTCTCTCTGGATTTCTAGAATGGGCTACCTGTAAAACTTCGGGAGCCAAGTCTTGGAAAAACCCCAATCCTTTGTGGCTCTTTAATTTTTTTTTGTTTTTGGCTGCTAGCCATGCAGACGGATGTCTTACATCCTTGAGATGAACCTAGTGCAGTCCTTATTGACCTAGCAAGCCATTTTTTCCCTGATGACAAGCTGGGATCACATTTTGTAATGACTGCTGCAAGATTGTCTTGTTAGGGAAAGGGCTAAGGTGGGATCGTCTTTAATGACAATGAAAGCACCTCATAAAACCTGATTCTTCGGTTTTACAGGCATGGCTGTAAGAATTTTAGCCAATGCAGACTTAGTAAATCAGTCAGTCAAAAATTATATCAGTTGAAGTATAATGTTCATGGCAGTCCAAAAACCTGAACGTGTAGGTGATTTGGAGGGCATTTTGTTAACTCTTTAATTGGTCGTTTGCGTGCTTGCGGCACTAGCTGATCGCCTGTAGGTCAGAGTAGTCCTAGAGCTTAGGTAAATGTGTATTGTTATATGTCACATTTTCATACGGCTTCTTTGCACAGGTTGGTAAAAATGATTGCTGCATAATTAAAATTAAGACAAGGTGGGAAAAGTGATTCAATTAAACCCCTGAAGCCATTGCACAAATTATCTGAAGTACCAAAAACTAATGAATAGTTAAAACTAGTTTTATCTTTCTACTCTTCATTCCTGGATCCTGAGGGTATCAAAATGGCTGAAGTCTCTCTGAAAGTTCTCAGAGGTGAGTTTTTGGGTGGGCAGTGCAAGTATGAGTCAGCACAGAGGAATCCAGGCCTTTTAAAATACCAGCACACAGAAACTTTGTTACCTACTTGTTTTGAATTGAAAATAACCAGACCTTACGCACAAGAGACCTTTTGGTTTCTCCACCAGCCCAGAATTATTTTGAAAACATCTGCAATATTTCACTCTGTATGCTGCAGGTATTATATACCAGGGAGGGTGATGACAGTAAAAATAAATGAGATATGTTGTAACCAAAACATCCCAAGTTTTACATCATACATTTCACAAGCCTAGCAAGCATCCTGTGCTTTGACTTGAAGGCTGAAGGCATGTGGTAGTTTTACAAATGTCTATTAGTATTAACAAATATGTTCCATTATTAGACAGTGTGCCACTGCCCCAACCTCCCAGTGCAAGAGGTGAGTTAATACGGCTTATAAAATGTAAGAGTGCTGCAGGCACAAACTATGGAAATCAGAGCCCTGGCTAAGCAGGAGGTCTCATTACATTTTGTGGGACAACTTACTAGAGGCCTGAACATGAGCATAAAAGCTGCCTCCCAGCTAAGGCTTTTTATGGTTCCCGTCCTTTCCCAGAGCAATACAGCTCTAGGAGATTTAGAGCAGCAAGGTGTGCACCTTTGGATGCTGGCAGTGTGCTGATTCTGACCAGGTTTGAAGTGACAGAATTGAGATGGGTATGTTTGCACTGTGCCTTTGCTTTTTAACAGAATCGTTGGAGGCTGAAAGTAGCAGGGCACGGAGGAGTTGTGCTCTTGTTGCTTTTTGGGTTTGTCTTTAGTTTTTTTTTTGTTTTTCTTGCATGGCTCTGTGCTGGTAGCTTCAAACCCCCATTTCTTGGAAACAAGAGTGTTTCTTGGTCAGGTTTGACAAGACTGTGAGTGTTTGCGTACGCACATGAAGACCCAGTATGTTGAAACTGTATAAAACAGTGCATCTTTCAAGGAAGTAAAAAAGTCTGGTTGCTCTTCATTAGAACAGATACTGCCCTGCAAGATCTCAAAATATGGCTTAGGAGGGACTGTAGTCAGCCATCCAAGTGGAAATGTCTGTAGACGTTTCCCCTAGCAGGGATGGTGTGGATGCATAGAAGAGAAACACAGTGCCTTTTTATGCTTCCACCTCTCTGGAAGTGATTCTCACCCTGCGTTTGAAACAGTTAAAAACCCTCTTCTGATACTTAACCAAACTTAATCAGAAACCTTAAATAGGAACTAATTTACTGTCACAGGTAGAGTGCTCATCTTAGTACTAACTTTGTCGATCCAAAAAAAAAAATCCCTGCTGAGGACCGGGGTGATTCAGGGAATAGTAGGTTATGAAAACATGATGATGTCAACTCACTAGATGAGTCTTTCATTAACGGGTAAAGCTTCTGTAGGTAGAAAAAAGAAACCTTCTTAAAGATTTCTGTGGCTCAAGACCCCAAGAGATGAGGAGAGCAGAGAAAAAGGAGAAAACTGAAGCACAGGAGGTGTTCAAATCACATGAGCTCTCTGCTTTCTCATGCTTCATAGTGGAAAAGCAAACAGCCAAACATTGTCAGGAGTGTCCTAAAAAGCCAAAATGTGAGTGGACAAGTTGCAGTCTCCCCCCAAAACATTTTCTTCAGTCTTTTTTTGATGTGTGTTCAGCCTAGACTGCTGGTAATCAGAGACAAAATTTCCACTACCTGTGATTCAAGAAAAACACTGCTTATGCCATTAAACAGAGTGATTTTCTGTAGCCTTTTCTGTATGGTCTTGGCTTGAGACCACCCAAATGCCAGGTGAAGTAGTGCTTGGGACGAGTCGAGGTTTTCCTTATGCTCCAAGGCATGAGCAACAGACTGTAGTTGATTTCATAAATGCAGACTGATATTTTTAGGAGGCTACCAACAAAAACCAGGTTATGGGATGGGCTGTTGTGGATTGCATCAAGAGAGTGCTGAAATTCCTGCCCTGCATATAGGAATGTGGAAATGACCCAAGAGTGTTTGGGATGCCTTTGTGGATTTTGTGTATGTATATAGCATAGTGTAATGTTTACGGAGATGTATATGGCAGTACCATGCAGGACTAATATGAGACATAAATGTTGTTAAAAGACATTATGTGACACACTCACAATTTTTCCTCTGTGTGCAAAGAGTGAGTCAAGGTCATGGCACCAAATTCATCTTTCAAAAGTGCCTCATTTCACTGACTATGGAAGGCTTGGACCGCTGGCCTGTATTTACTATAAAAATACATGTTTTAAGCTATTAAAAAAGCGTTCAGCAATATTTCGATCTGTTAATATGGACCTTTTCAAAGAAAAAATGCAAGCTTTGCCACCAGCCAGGTCCATTCCCGTGTCAGACCCTGCAAATAGCAAGTGTATGGAAAAAGTTTAAAACTTGGATTGAGGAATGCAGCCAGGGTTGCTGGTGCAGGAGCCAGGAGCACAACCCCTGCCTGCTGGGCTTTGTGGAGAAGACCTACACTATCAAAGCTCTGGAAGGTAAAGGAATGCATGAGGGCTTTGAAGAAATTCTTTTAAAAGCCTCTGGAATTACAAAGACAGTGAGAAAGGCTTTCCACAGACTTCCTGGAAATGCCATGTCACTGGTGGGTTCCCCTGGGAACTGAAGGAGGCAGCAGGAAGCTGGTAATGGCCTATTAAATTTGATAGGACTTGCTTTGGTGGTGGGTGGTGGGACCGCAGCATTTCCATGTGTTTTCACTAGTGAGCAGCAGAAGGATGTGCACATTGTGCTTCCTTTGGGGTACATTTTCCATGTTTTTAATACATGAGACAAACCTCATTTCCAGTGAGTCTGGGGTCCCACCATCCTCATGTTATCTCAGTAAGCACAGCCCTTGCTCAATAAATCCATGTGCAGGGACCAAAACGTTAGACTGCTTGAGGAAACCGTTCTTGGATCAGCCCAAAAAAGGGGCAGGGATACGAGATAGCCCTTTGGCAGTAGGGTTGCCCAGGGATACATCTAGAAGGGAAGGTCTGCTTTGGCACGGATAGAGCCATTACAGTGATGCCTTTCCAAGAGGATAATGTTCTTTGGGTGTTCCCCCCCTTCTCCTGGCTTATATGTAAGATGACAACAAGGCTGAAAAGACCCTGCTGGGTGCTCAGAAAGGGACAAAGTTAGTAATGGCCAGTGTGCAAAGAAAGATTAGACATGAATAGAATTGGATTGATTGCCTTAGACAACTTCATGGCTTTCCTTTCCTCCCTAAAATTTTTTTTGTGGGTTCTTTTTTAGTAAAATAAATCACAGCTCATGAGAGCGCTGTGCAAATATGTCAGAGTATTTTTGGTGGCTCACAATTAGCCTTGATAACCCAAAGTATGCCATGGGAGGGGTCAGGGATATTGTGCATCTTTGTGTCTGTGGATATGTGACAGATTTCTTCAGTCAGATGCAGGCCAGGCCGAATTTAGCCACCTTGGCCTGGATATTATCCCTGTGGCTAAAATTGCCAGATCATTTACCCTGGAAATTATTGCAGTGGTGCACTGCCAAATGCACAGTTGTATTGTTCCTTTGCTTCATGCTGTTGGGTGTTAAATGTACCTCTGAGCCTTAAGCAAGTCTTGATTGAGTGTTTTTTGTTTACAAGAAATTATGGAGGGGGAGAGGAATCTTTCAGTGTTCTTTCAGGATCTACCAAAACCTTTGTCATGTACTTCTAGCTTAGGTAGTTATGACTTAAAGGGTGAGAAGGAAATAAAAGGGCTTGTGTAAGAGTTCAGATGATGGATCACTTGAATTTATAGTGGGAAATCTGCCTTAGTGATGGCTGGAGTGAGAGCCAGAAAATTTTAGGATTTTCTATGCACAACCAGAGATCAATGACTAACCCAAGTTTGTGAGCCATAAAATGAGCAGGCATTTTAGACTTTAGGTAGGTGCTGACAGTAAATCTCCTGATGATGCGGAGATGAAGGCTCTCCTGTCCCTGTCTACAACAACAGCTGTTTGCTTGGAAATATGTCCAGAGAGACTTTGCTATGCTAAAACCCCCTGTCTTGTGCCCTTGGAGTGCTGAGATCATCCGGGCTGGGAATTGTGGGAGTCCCTTTTTAGAACATGAACATGTTCAGGTATCCCTAAAGAGCAGCCATTTGGGGCACCACATCTTCTGGAGAGCTGTCAGGATCTGTATGCTTTAGAGGCATCCCAAGCTGGGGAGGAGATGTTTGTTTTCCAATTAGCTTTTGTCTAAGGAATAGAACTAGAAGAAGGAACCCTCCATTAGGAAAATGACTGTAAATGATAAATTCTCCACTGTTGTTCCCAAAGCAGAGAGATTCATTCTATTAGGGTCACCCATTCTGCAACAGAACTTTTCTTTCAATTTCACAAGGAGATTGTCTCCATGGGGAAAGGTTCATCTCTCCATGCAGTCATCCTTTTGGGTAGGATGAGGAAAGCAATTGCAAGGATTAAAGAGGAGCAGCTCTCCCAGAGGAAGCTGGCTGGCAGCCCTCTCTGGGAACCAGCACTGCCTACCAGGGAGAAGCTCTCTTCTCCTCCTTACAGCCCACACATTTCACTGTGCACTTGCAAGGCAAAGGTGAGCATGATACAAACCTACATCTCGGTCAATAAAACCTCAACACAGAGAAGAAATATTATGTCCTTCCTTATTTGTTACACAGAAGAGAACAGTGGCGTGCTGGCACCAAGAGACACAGGTTTTTTTTTGGTTTTTTTTACTTTTTTTTTGACTTGCACTGCCATTTTTCCTCTGTGGAAAGAGGGAGACATTCTGGCTCTAGTTGCATCTGTTTTCACTATTGCCAAGAAGAAAACTTCCATTTGCCAACTGAACTTAAGGTCCAAGGACCAGCTCAGTTTCCTTCAATAACTTCTGGATCTTTCTCGCTTGATCATCTCTTGTCATGATGAGCATGACAAGGAAACCAGGAAGGGCAGTCCAGCTTTCCAAAGCAAAAGGCTCTTTCCCGAAGTTCTCACTAATTTGGGTCAAGGTTTATTACCCAGTTGAATTACAGACATACACGGCTCTAGATGCCTGCTCTGTTGTCTGCTGCCTGCTCCTGAAGCCTGAAAGTCTCTCCGTTAAGAGCTTGCAAACCAGAATAATCCCACTGCTGTCTTGCATGGATTCAGCCTTGTCTCATGGGAGTGGACAGCCAGAGTGCACGTTCCTAGTCTGTTTGAAATGCTGCAAATGATTCCTGAAATGCAATATTCTTTTCACTCCACCTTCTTCCATTTCCCAGCACAACAGCACTTCTCTAGCCTCCTTTTCCTCTCCATCTGGCACTTGCCTCCTTCTTTCCCTGCAGCCCACAAACGTTTTCTGCTCTCTGAGCTGCTGCCCTGGTCCCCGGATGCTGTTGGATAAACAGGGGCTAATCTTGGAGATCCTGGAAACCGTGGTTTCCCTCAGAGCACTGTGGTGAGGTCCCCTCTGGCAGCAAGGCCCCACTCCCCATCTTCCCCTTTCCCCTCTTCTCCTGCATCCGCAGTGAGTCCTGGGCATGGGAGCCAGAGAGGTCCCCGCTGAGCGAAGATCATCAGATGCAGTTAAAAATGAAAACTGTGATGGATCAGATGGATTAGACAAAAGATGGATTGATTGTTCTTTTTTACTTGAGTAACTTGAATTTTTAATAGTTTTAAGAATTTTTAGTAGTTGTTTTTGTTTCATCTTGGCTGGCTAAAGGTGAATATCTGCAATTTTAGCAATACTACTTTGTTCTGACTGGACACTTGGTACGTTTTATTTATGGAGTGAAATACTGTAAACACCCTTCCAGCCCAAATATGAGTGTTCTTTCTAAAAATTTCTTTCTAGGAATGAACACCCCCATAACAGTCATTGCTGAACTGTTTGCAGTAGACAAACACAAAAGGACTGTAAATGCAGCCAGAGATCAAAATCAGAAGAAAGATCCTCAAAAATGTTTGGCACTGCTTGCTCACCTTTGGAATATGCGTCTTGTTCCTCTTCTTAAAATATTTTATTTTTTTTAGTATAGCTGGGTGAGCTGGTATTTCTTCTGCTCAAGCTGTCTCTAAACTTATATTTCCAACAGTGGCAGCAGATTACGAGACGATACTTATAGAAATGACATTATATCTTTCTTTAAAATACCCATCCTGAAAGGCAAAATCTGGAGAAATTACAGGACTAAGAGGCCTCCTTTGAGAGGCAGAAACTATTTTAACTTGTTATTTTTAGAGCTCTGCAAATCACATAATTTTTCTCTTCACTGGCAATTCAAAAAAAAAAATTGGAAATTGTAATAAGTTTAAAAAAAAAATCCTTTGCAACTTTTTTCTATAAAATGGAAAGTTGAAATATGTCATTTGTGGGCAAATGAGATGCTTCACTTTAATTTCACCATTTTTATTTTAGTTCCTTTTCTTAGATAAAAAAAAATTAGACACAGAATGGTTTGTTTTGAGCTGACTGCTCATGTGGATGGGATGGGGGTTCTTGGCCAGGACACCTGTCTTGGAGCAGAAACAGTGACATGGACAACTGTGTCCTTAGTTGGCTGATCCATTGTGAATGTTCCTGTGGGTCTGTGGACCTTGCTTCCTCCTCCACCATGCACCACAAAGATTAAACAAAGAGGTTTGATCTGGGGTATTTCTGAGGAATAATGCTGATACCTCCTGTGATTGTGGGCATTATCCTTGAATTAGCCTTGTAAGTCGCTTTCTAGGGATGGGAAGTGCTGTGTGGGGAGCCCCACCATGCCCTGGGAGAGGTTGGATTGCCTGCCTGTGGAACACCTGTGCCTACGGAGCATCCATGCTGGGATGCCCGCCGGTGTGTGGGTGAGTCACGGGAGCTGTTTGCAGTGAGGAGATGGGGCTGTAATCGGAGCAAGGGGCTCTGAAACTTTCTGGCATTAAGGAAGGTCGAGCACTGATTTTGTTTTAATGGGGGGGATCTTGAAGAGGGGCCTGACTGGTAACAATCGGCCACTAAAATATGATGGGGTAGGAAGAGGTGAGTGCAAAAAAGGGGTAGCAGTAGCAAAATAAACATCAGCAGCAAGAGAGGGTTTGAGGCAATAAATTAAGATACTTACATTTGGAAGCAAGTGGGGCAGGAGATCTGGGGAGGGTTGGATGATTGATATGATATTCTGAGAGATGAATTACGGTGTTTGAGTGTCTTAGGAGCAACCAGGTGACTGGATTCCCACAGGATCTCACACAGAGAGATCACACTCGTGATCTCACACTCGTAGGACAGTGTCAGAGAGCACCTTCACTTGCAAGACACTGCTCACAAGCAGATGTCCCAGGATATGCAGTCTTGAGCCCTTTCCAGCTTGGGAAAGAACCACTTCAATATTCATTGTGGATAAAAACCAGTAATGCTTCTATTTCCTTTCTCTGTTCCTCTTTTTTAATGCGAAAAGATCTCAGTAGAAGAAACTTGTTTTTCTGAGATCTCACTTCCAAAACTTCTTCCTCAGAGTGATTCAACCTACAGTTTTAGAGTTTTTGTTTAATTACATTTTTAAACTTCCCTCCCTTAATTACTCCTGGTTTTTTTTATTAACACCTAAATATGCTACTATTTGGGGCACAAACAGACAGAGATTACAATTAACAGAATAATTACACTCTTTTTGTCAGTGTAACCTCATGGTACAGAAAGTATTACAAATCCATTTTAAAACATATTAAATGTTCATATTAATGAGGATAATAGAGAACAAGTACCAGCAAACTAAATATTGTTAATGATTTTGAGCTATTAAATTCATTACCATTTCCTTTCATAATAAAGTGGTTAGTTGCTAATTAGACCTTTTTTAACTCATCATTATTGAATTCATTACATTGTGTGCAGTTAACCCTTAAAGATCTGCCTGGGTTTACAGATGCAATTAAAAAATAATTTCAACAGCATCTGAAGCTGAGATGCCATTCTCAGACCCGCTTGTATTTTTGACAGTAGCTCCATGTACTTTTCTCCTGGTACATTTTCTTGACACATCATGCCTAGCAGCTTCTCAGCTGTCACAGCAGCTCCAGCAACACATACGATGGAAACATGCTGTATTCATTTCATTTAATAGCGTTTAATGTTAAAGCTAAAGTAGAACCCACTTGTTTGGCCAGGGAAAAAACATCCCTCAGTGCGCTAAATGGTTGACGTCAACGAGCTGCTCTTCTCCAAGTTAAATCTGCTCGGAGTTGGGATGAGGTACCTTTTCCTCCTACAGGGTATCCTACAGGATACGCTTGTGCCTATCTGGGTATCTGGTCTTTCTCTCCAACCCTAGATGGAAATCTCATCCCTGCCAGAGTTCGTGTCAAAAACCCTCTTTGATTGCAAGGCATCCCTGCACTCATTTTTGGCAGCTCTGAGGGTTTGCTCCACTCCTGGGAACGGGGTGAGTGTCACCGTGCCTGTGTCTCATGCCACCGATCTGATTCCTGGAGAGGGCACTCCTGGGGACTGAATCAAAGGGCTGCTTTGCTTCTCCTTCTTCCTCCTGTCCTCACTCATTCAAAGGAGGGAGAGAACAGAGCCTCCATCTCTTAACTTCTTTCTTTTTCACTGTGCATGTTTTTTTGCTTTTCAAAAAAACCCAAACCACAAATAACACCCTCCTCCCCTCCCAAACAGTTTAAAGTTATAGGTACTTAAATAATGCTGGGACTAATGGGCAGCACTCCGTGGTTTGCCTGGTTGTGGCACAGCAACATGGCAGGACAGGGGCAGTAGTGTCTGGTTGGAAAATGCCATTTCTGGAGCAGCTCTGCTGTGGCAGCAGGGCTGTTGCAGCGCCAGCAGGCAGGCGTGCGCTGCTCACGTTGCTCACTGCAAGCAACCCCACCAAGGAACAGTTTTACTTGGGTAGGAAAGGCTTGGTGACACTTATTGCTGCTGTGCTCGATGGCTGGAAGCTGGGCTGACGGATACCCTGCAAGTCCAGGAGATAACAGATCAGCTCTGGAGAGGCTCTGGCTGCCCTCCTGTCTGGGCGTGGTGAGATGTGGGGGTACAGCTGTGGGCCCCATTCCTTCTCCCCAGTATATACTCACAACAACACCATGGATCTGTAACCTCTGTTTTATGTAAAAGCAGCTCCCTTTCACCTGTGAACAGCGAGGGTATAAATGTGCCTCACCAATCATATTGGACTATTGTATTATACAGTCTATTGAATGTTTTTGGCAGGCACGAGCCCCTGTGCTACTGTGTCCTTATTTTATTATTGTTTTGAGGGTAGAGCTGTGTGATTATCCATTCTTGCTTCAGGCATAGCAAGCCATCTGGAATGCTTATTAAACCCACAGGCAGATCAGAAGGATATAACTCTGATGATGTACATGTACATGGGCTGTACTACATCATCAGAGCATTGCTCCTCTGATGATGTAGTACACATTAGTGGGCCTAGATAATGGATTAGAACTAGCAGAGTGAAAGTTAGACTTTTTGAAGGATGGATATGGTGAGGTTTTTTTCTCCCTCTGGGTAACTGCTGGCATAAGATGTGGAAAGGAAAATTTAAAAGTGAGCCAAGGAGGCTTCAAAACTTGTAAGTGCTTAGCTTGTCAATGGGGAGGGACAAGTGGTGATTAAGAGGCTTAAGGAGACAGCTTTGAAACCCTGAATCATTGCGAAGAGGTCATATGTACTTGTCTGCTCGAGTGAAAAGGGACATGGAATGTGTCCAGGAAAATGCTGCTTTTCTGATCCTCCTTTGGTTGGTCACCAGGGTTGGTTTTGGGCAGGACTTTGGCTTTTCCTCATCCTCCAGTCCCGCAGCAAAAAACCCAACACCCTGTGTTATGACACACAGAAGTAGTTCTTCAGCAGTTTCCAAATTTATGCTCATCACATATTTGCAAGTACTATTCAGAAATAAGCTTTTCAAATGAACGAGGGATCTGATCAGCTTTCAAACTAGCCATGTGTCTTCTTTTCTGAGTATGAAAAGAAAATCAACATCAGTAAAAAAGAAAAACAATCTGGGCACTACGTATGGGCTGTAGGTGAAGGAGGAAATAACTATTTGCATCTCTGTGGAGTTCTAAATATAATTTCTGTTTCTCTTTGTTCATAACCCTTTTTGCAATGCTTTTCCAAGGTAGCTGATATTTGTCTAATCATGGGAAAGGTGTTTCGTGTCTAAACAAAACCTTTTCCTGTGAAAGCTGGGAAGGTTCATAAAAGTTAGGTCATTCAGTTGGGAAGCTGAATGTGTGCTATGCAATTTAGATAACAAATTGCACACTTTAAATATCAAACTGTAAATATCAAGTACTCAAAAGAATATTGACATTTTTGAGCAATTCTAAAGAGTAACAGAACTTTCAAAGAGGAGCCGTACATAGTGAACATATGCTCTAAAAATCATAGCTGTAAAGTAAGGCAAATGCCTGTTTTAACAATGGCAAATAGCAAGTGGGGAAAGGGATGGGTCACACTTTATTAATGCTCAGAGTGTCTCAGGTCTGTCAACACCCTCACCTGCATGGCTGAGGGAAGGGTGCAGCGTGAGCAGGAGGTGCACATTTGTCAAAGCACCACTTCGTGATTTTGGGTGCAGAATAGCAACACTTGAGTAAGTGCTTTGCCAAAACCTTTATTTTAGGGTGACTGTGTGGCTTTCCAGTTTGATGGTGACCAGGTTATCTTTGAGGTGTAAAGAAGGGTTAGTAAAAATTCCCAGTTAGAATTGGAGTTCATAATTTACATGACTGTCAACAGATAGTTTCCCATTTGATAGTTTTTGAGGTTTTCTTGGTGAAGAACCACAGTGAACCCCAGTTTGTGACCATTATGTGCTTCTCTTTACTGGGGTTTGCTGGCCACAAGGAGAGTTTGTTTTCTCTTTCTGAGCAAGTATCTAGAGAAGTTTCTGTTTCGTTCCTGTGCAAAATAGAAGGAAGCTTGGAGAACTCCTTCCTCTCACTGCAAATTAAATGGCCCCTTTTTGAATAGTCCATGCTAGCACAGCTCCTGGGTAGCAATTTTGGCAGGAGGAGTGTGTGTGGGTGTCTGTGTGTGTGTATTGATTCCCAGATTTGCACCTCTCTCAGTGTAGCATCCAGCTTTTGCCCTTTTTCAAGCCTTCCTTCTGTTCTTTCCCTGGGTGCCTTACCATGTTTTTGCTCACAGGAACACCTTCCTTCTCTCCGCCATGAGTTACCCTCTGTCCTCTGGAGTCTCCATCCTTGCATCCCACTGCAGAGCTGCTGCAAAGCCATGTCCCCCACTCACCTTCCCATGCCAGTTTGCTTCTTTCCCTGCCACCACTTTGTCCCCAGCTCCAGTTCGCTGGGGAAGTAGATGACAAACTGTCACTTTCTCAAACACCCTCTCCTCCACCGACTACTCTTAAAGAGGCAGTGGGATAAATGAAATTCAGCATTCAAAAGGCTCAACTCCTCCAGAAAATATTCCACCCACAAGTGGGGAGCTTCAAAATCCATTCCTAGCAGTTAATGCTCCATCCTAAATGACACAGCTTTTCAGTAGTGACATGTGCATTGATCTGCATTACAAAAATAAGAGAAATAGCACTTCTTTTCAGCAGCAGATAATTACCAGCATACATCAGGTTCCCTCCTGCTGATACCCACAGGGTGGAGGGGATGCGGCCAGCTCGCACGTTCAGCCAGATAAATGATATTGATTGGGATTTGTGTGGAGCCTCGGCACACCCCTCCTGGCTGGTGTGATTAGCCACGGGGGGACATTCGCTCCAGTTACAGGATTTCACCCCAGTCATGTCTGCCACGCAAAGGTGCTGGTTAGGCACGACCAAGCTGGGAGCTGAGAGCTTCTCCAGGCCTTAGCAGAAAAGCTCAGAGCAAGGTGGCTGTGAGCCAGGTGGAGGAGCTGGATGAGCTGTGGGACAGATGTGTAAGAAGCCCTCCCACCTCCGTCAGTGGGGCGCAGCCACCCCGGCAAAAGCACAGAACTCCCCTCTCTCCCTTGCCTGCTGCCCGTTTGCAGCTGTGGGAGGTAATTCCCAATAGCCAACTGCTGATTTTTGCAGTCTACACGATGAAACAGCGTGCTCCACTGGGGCCAGGGTCTGCCTGAGGTGTTTGAAAAGTCCCCCTCTCTGGGGTATGGCTCTGATGAGCAGCCGCTGCTCCATGCAGGTGAATTCAGCTTTGCAGGAGCTTCTGAGCTCCTCTGCAATGAACCCCCCTTGGGCAGGAGGCACTTCAAATATCTGTGAGGGAAGGGGTGCCACTCACCAGCCACCAAATGCCTGCACTGCCCTCAGGCAGGACGAGGGCCTTTACTTGACTCACCTCTCTTCGGGGCAGATGTCTAAAAAATCACTGCTGTCGTTTTTCTGGCTGAGCCATCAGTACACAGAAACACCTTCGTTTTCACAGGAGTGCTGGAAAAGCTGCAGCTAGCAGGGAAAGGGGCTGCTGCTGCCTATGTGGGACTTCTCCATTTCTCACTTCATAGTCTGTCGTACTTTAGAGGCAAATAAAGCCCATTGGCAACGGGACTGAAAGTGCTCTCTGGGTCTAAGCACACTCCAGTGTTTTAGCTCCACTGAATTTCCTCTCATCAGTGAATGCAATCTGCCGTGAGAAAGTTTTACTGTCTCTGAGTCCTTGTGAAAACATTCTTAGATAATTGAGACATTCCCAAACAATTAAGATAACCAGATGTGTCTGTTATTTGTAATTACCTGAACATGAATTCTTTCTTCAAGAATAGTTCCATTTTTTTGTGCTTTTTGAATTACTCCAGATAATGGATATGAAGATTAACTCCTCTGAAAAGTAATCTGTGGTTTGTACCCAGTATGTCTCATTCTGATGCAAAATCACCTCCTCCCAGGATTAAGTGCTGGGGCTGAAACAATATGTGAAATGAACTTTCCAGTTCTGCTATACTTGTGATCCCCAGCCTGCCATGCCCTTGCAGGTGACAACATGGGGTGAACTTGGAGGCTTGAAGTCTATGAACATCCCATGAAGAAGATGGTACAATGATTTCTTCAAGCAGGGAAAATTGCTGAAGGCTCAAAAGTGGTTTCACAAACCACTTCGTTAAGTAGCACAGTTTGAATAAAAGGGCTTTTGCATATGCTGCATTTGCACCTAGAGCTTCTCCAGCATTTTCATTTTACAAAGCACCTGGCTTTTGCTGCAGCGCAGCGCCCGAGGAGAGGGAAGTTGAGGCAGGCTGGCAAATTCAGAGTGTAGGAAAGACACCTCTACGTTTGGTCACTCCTTCTTCTGGTGCTTCAGTATCAAAATTGGTATTGCCAGTCATGACTTTTTGTTGCAGAATGAGTCTTTTAAGTCTTCCCTCTTCCCCGCTTCATCAAACAGGGCTTGATTGAGAGCTGGCTGTTAACACCCAGCTCCCGGGGTGGGCATTTGACCATCCCTTTTCCAGGGAGCCTCCTTGCTGCTTGCTCCTGGTGGGCTTCCCTCCTGCTGTGCTTGCAGCTGTGCTGCTGTTTCACCAGGACATTGGCTCCACTCCCATGCATTGCAGGTTTTTTGAGGACAGCTCCCTAAATTAGCTCCACCCAGGAGCTATGTGTCAGTGGTCCTTTCTGCACCAAGGGCTGTGGCTCTGTGCTGGTTATTCCTGAGTTGGAATCATCACCTTCAAATCCCTTCTTCTGGTCCGTTTCCTGGCAGTGTCTCTGCAGAGAGACAGGCAAAGGGGAGCACTGTTGCAGCTCGGGGCAATTAAGCTGTTTAATCACAGCTGTTATCCTCATCTTTGGTGCATATCTTACTCTGCTTGTCATACCTGGGCACTGGAAATAGGGAGGGGGAAGTGTCTAAGTCCCAAGGCTCTGGTCTACTTTTCCTCTCCTGAGCCAGTGGCCTCATCTTTGTCTTCTCCGCTGACAACTTCCTCCCATTCTGTGTGCGCTTGTAATTAACAGCGGTGAGACCAATGGTGATGATGTCACCTTCAGTTGTTCCAAGAAAAGTTAATTTTTCAGAAGAAAAGGAGGAAAAGCAATTCTTGTATGAGTACTTGGTGATTGGTGAGTTCAATATAGAGGGTTTTTTTCCTTGCAGCTCTTTCC
>NW_008240228.1:4942959-4944803 GCF_000691975.1 Corvus brachyrhynchos
TCTTTCCCTCTTTCTCTTGACAGTTTTGCCCCCGGCACTGTTGTCTTTGTTGTCCCAGAGGAATATCCTTGAGTGTGTTAGTCATGTACATATCAACTGAGACTTCTGTCACCACTTTCCAGCCTGCTGAGGACTTAAAGATCACAGTACTGTCTGGGTGCTGAAAATAGATGGGGCTTAGAGGTGGTTTGGGAGACTGGCGAGAAATGCTTGTTTTCTCTCCTGCTCATGGTTAGGAGGTCTGCTCAGTGTGAGGTAAAGTCCCTCCTCTCTGCTGCACACAGGGAGCTGGGACACCTTTCCCAGGTAGGAGGAGCACATGGTGGAGGATCTGGTTGTTTAAACTCCCTCTCCTTGAAAAGTGGAAGGCATCACTGAGTTGTTATCTGGGAGCCTACTGATGTTTTCAGGAAGGTCTGAGCATTTTTCAACCATGGTAAATGCAAAGCAGGATTTCTGGTGCAGGGAGGCAGCTTAGCACTGATTTCTTCACTGGGTTCCTTCAGAGCTGATTCTCCTCAATCAGACCAGTCCATTTTGTTCTTTTGTATTTCATATTGTGCATGTTTTTGCGTTGCAAGAAAGGAACGTGCACGTTCCTTTTGTGCGGTCATTTCGTGTTAGTCTGCAGCAAAATGTGGCAGTCTTTGGAGGTGAGCTCTGTACTGGTGTGGGGAAGGAGCCTTATCTGAAGCAAGCCACGTGCTGAAGTTTGCCTTCAGGTGAGCTAAGACTTTACAAAGACTGTCTTGGGATTTCAGGAATGGCTTGAAGACCTATAATAAAGTAGAGAGTTGCACAAAAGGATTTAATTTTAATAGCATTGTGTGTGCGAGCAAAAGGGAGAAGGCTGGAGTTTAGTCACACAGAACCAAAATCTAAGGGAAGGGAGGCAGAGGGAGGAGAAAACTGGGCTAGGTCAAAAAGATTGCAAAAAATTATAACGAAAGAGGAGTGAAAAGCATGAGGCATGAAGCAGGCTGCTAGAAAAGTGTTGTTCAGTTTGAATGTATTTGGTACTGGGACAAGAGCGAGGTGAGAAGGGAAGGAAAAGGAATTGAGCCTAAAACTACTTCTGTATCTACTACTGAAAAGTGTAGCCACTACTGAAAAGTGGTTTTTCTTCCCTTTTAGAATGTGCGAATGCCTTTTTTTTGCCTTTTTTTCCCCCCCAAGAGTTTCTAAGTGTCTTTTTGTACTAATAGTAAAGCAGACATTGTGGTCCTACAGTGAGCAACATAGAAGGTGTGGCTGGAGGTGTCCAGGAAAACAAATCTATGGAATATGTCTCTTTATCAGGGCCGAAATGTTTTGTCAGATGCAAGCTGGTCTTAGGGAGCACTTCTAGAGGAGCACTTGGGGGTTTGGCAAGGTCGGGAAAAGCGCTTCAGGCTTGCAACTTCCCAGGTCTCCATTCCTGGAGACTGCTCATGCAGCTCCTTCTCTCTCTCTGTCCCCATGGATATAAGAGGGTGGTTTACAGCCCCTGCCTCATAAATGCACTGTGCAATTCATGGCCTCTTATTTTCCAACATGTGGAGGGACAAGGAGGGGAACCTTGCCAAGGCTGAGCCAAGGATGGCCGAGGAGAGCCCTGGCTTTGGGGGTCCCACTGAGCCCTCTGTACAAGCAGCATTCAGACCTGCTTACCCAGCCTGCCTTCATCACAAATCCTGCATTTCCAAATAAATATTTTAACAAAAGGGAATTGTGCAGATTGTTAGTGTAGCTTATTAGGTTTTAAAAATTCATGTTTCTAAATTCCCAGTGTTATTTTCTCCTTGCTTTAAAGGGAAAAAAAAAAAAAAAGAAAAGGGGGGGGGGGGGAATCTCTTTTTCATAAG
>NW_008240228.1:4945003-4963905 GCF_000691975.1 Corvus brachyrhynchos
GGAATCTCTTTTCAGAAAGGGTTTAATTGTCTATTTCATCTGGAAAGCTCTCTGAATTGAAACTCCCTTCTCCACAGTGCTACCTGAGCACTTCACAATTTTATTCTCTTGAAGTGTCTATTTTACCATTTGTCTCACTTTCAAGCTTTTAACTAGAACTGGACATTTGTGGCCAGACAAAGGAATTTAAACTAAGTAGTGTGTTATGGACTACTTCAGGTGACTCTGCTTGGATTATATCACTCTGACACTACAGCAGCTAAAGCAAAGGGCATTAACACGAGCCTATTGAATGTAGACCTGCAACTGAGATGAGAGATTTTCACTGAATTTCCCATTGCATCTTTCCACTGACCTTACCCCTGTGTTTGGGAGATGCCTGAACTAAGAGAAATATTTTATCCATTGGGGTTTTTTTAAGTTCCTAGAGAAAGATGCTTATGTATCAGGAAGTGATATGCTTTACCTGGAGTAGCTCAGGATGTGGGAATTTGCTTTTCTGTCTCATTTGATTACCAGCTTGGAGCTTAGGTTTGAAAATGGAGTAGACTTAGTGGCATTAATGGTATGGAAGGTGGGGCTGCCTTGTAATGTGTGGTGAGGGCAGACATGTGACTCTGGCAGAGTTTTGCAGTAGGGGACAGTAATGAATATGAATGGTAAATCAGTCAAATGATTGATAATTCCTCACGGAAAACTCAAAGAGCCACTGGACTCTGGAGCTGCTGGAGGTCTGTGAAGCAGTAGCTGCCCTGAGTAGGTGCTCAGAGGCACCCTGTGCTGGCAGTCAGATGTACCAGCACTCGGAGGTAATTTGGGATGTAAAACGCCTCTGCTGTTACTGTCTGTAGTTAAGTACGTTGCAGGGATGCCCCTTCCAGGACTGCCCCTTCCAGGACTGCTCAGAAGGCATAAAATATGCTAAGCAGCTGGTAAAGGGGAAAAAATAATGCGTGGCAGAGAGAGATTGAAGGATATGCGTAAAAATATATAGGAGATACTTCTGGTGGAAATGCGACATTTCTGTGTTTGTGATGCTGCAGAGTGCGGTGGCTGTGCTGGTGGCAGGGCTGCAAAAGGGTTGTTTTCCAATTGAGGCCAAACAAAATGAGGGCAAATAAGTTGAGGAATTTTGTGGTACTGGGAGGCAAATTACTGCACGCCCTGGTACAAAAGAGCAGGGGTAAACAACACAATGTGCTGGCAGTTGCAGCTGCGTGTGCAGCAGTGCCGTGCATACATTAAGTGCCCGCGTTGTCAGGGCGAGTGACAGCGTTGACTGAAAGCCAGGTAGGAGCTCCTTTCAGCGCCGGGCAGAGTCACAGCACTCCTAATAACAAAGTCTATTCTGGTTACATCTGACATGGGCATCCAGAGCTGCTGCTTTGGGGAATTTTATTTGTTTAGACCCAGGGAAGGCCGCTGAGCTGCTCCATGGGGCTCCAGCTTCCTGCCATGGCAATTAGACAAAGTCATCCACGCTGGTTCATCAGGAGGATGGAATTTTCTGTACCCTCTTTCCTTTCTGTACCTTTTTTTCTCTCCTGCTGGACTTTACTGTAGGAAGGACAAAAAGAAAAGCATAGGGATAGCTAAAGAAAGCTCTTCTGGAGCTTTGCCTTGGGTGCTCCAACTATTTGTGAAGTTATTCCATGAGGGACAGTGAATCATGGAAGTCTGTTGTTTCGTGTCTTCAACTGTGCACCAGTGTGTGTGGAAAAGGGACTGCACAGCCCCAAGTCTCTCCTTCCTCCCCAGGAAAACCCTTCAAAGGCCAAATCGGGAGATACAGGCCATGCCCCAGTTTGATTAAGGTACATCTGTGTGTGACTTACCCTGGGCTGAGCATATCCAAGGCAGGAAGGTAAACATCCCATTGTGCTGGATTTGATGAAAGAAAATCCTGGAAAACCTTGTGCTTTTCTAAGAAAACTGCCAGAGGCAGATTATTAGGTCTGAATTAAAATGCAGACGAGATTCATTAAATTGTTGACCCTGCCCCCTCCAAAAAAAAGTCAGGTTGCCGTCTTAAATTGACAGCATTAGAGACAAATTATGTGCACTGATTAATAAGTGTGGGCTAAATTACGGCTCAGAGAGCGGGTGGAGCGCAGTGGGAACGGGAGCGAGGGAGGGAGCGCAGGAGGCAAAAGCCACCCTGCCTGTGGGCATAGAGCAGTGCCAAAGGCTGGGGTCCTGTGGCACTAGAGATGATGGAGGAAGGAGCAGGAGGATGAGCCTCCTCCAAGGAGCCCATTTCCTCTGGGATGCTGCTGTGACACCCTGGTTGCCAACGTGCTCTCCTGGGACATCGGTGCTACGGGTCTGTGCTGAGCTCAGGGACTGCGTTACCCTTTTTCTTTGGGGTAGGGGGAGCTTTGCTCTCAAAAAAGAAGGAAAAAAACCCACCCAAACCTTGGAAAGGTTGGATTTAAGAAGTTAAATAAGAACAGTAGGGTAAATTAGAGATTTGAGAAGCTAATTTCCATCACACTGGGGGAAAAATATACTGACCATTTCAGCATTTCAGACAAAAAAGGGGAAAAGCAGGCATAATAACACGTGGGTTACTCACAAGACATAATTCTCTGCAAATACTATGACCAGTACATAAATAGCAAAATGAATGTTATTAACATGTTAATTTTACTAACCCTTTAACCTATTGATTAGCCAAACAGAAGGAAACAGCATCTTTTCATGCTTCGCCCCCCCCTTGCTTTCCATGTAATTGGATTCAAATTCACATCTGTAGCTACTAAACCAATGTTTTCAACCTTTCTTCTACACCTCCCCACCCCCAACTGTTTAACCTCCCATCTCCAGTGCTGGCATAAATGTAAGCCTTTATTTGTGAATATTCCGATAAGCACTTTGCCTCCAACTGTATTGTTCAAGTACCAGCATCATTGTTACAGCTGTAATTGTTACTATCAAGACACAGTTCTTTGTAATTAGAAAGTCAAGATGGTATTCAGCAGTATGGCAGCACAGATTCTCATTTGTTAGGCTATTAGAAAAAAAATGTTTACAGAGAAAACAGTGTCATTGTTTAGTGCTCTTAATTGACCATCTGCCTGGTAAAGAAATGTCCAAAGAAGGATAAATAAGACTATAGTGCACTTATTTATTTATTTTCTTTGTGCAATGAGTAAATTAGGAAAAGCAACAGCAGATCCAAACTAGACAAGACATTGCTAAATCAGGCTGCAAGTGAAATCATGTCATGAATACATTAACTTTTATTTCTCTCAGTGTCAAGACTCATGTCTGCATCTTCCTCAAAGTTTGTTGGGAAGAAAAAGGAGGCCAGATCTTGGTGGGCACTGTGGAGTTGACAGCATTCATCTTTTAACAAAGTCAAGCATATGCTGCTTTGAGTGCAGCATCTTTGCATGCTCAATGACGTGTTTAATGTCACCTTTCCCACTGTAAATCATCCCTGAGTAAATCCACAAGGGAGAGTGGTACTAGGAATTAAGCAGGAGAGAAATAAAATTCATGACCATGTGGTTCTATCTCAGGGAATTTGGTACGTATTGACAAGAGAGATTCACACCTGACGGGGCCGAGAGCTAATTTGTAGTAGGGCTGTTTATCTTCTGCCTGAAAGGAATACTTTTTCATATTTAATGTGCATTTTCCTCATCTCCATGTGTGTATGTTTGTGATTTAGCGTGGCTAAGGGTGCATCTGCTTTTGCTGCTTGGCAAAAATGTAGTTTCAAATTTCAGGCTAATTCAAAATTCTGTGTTTTCCCTATGAAAAAGTAAAGGAGGGACAGTTTGGCCTTCAAAAACCAGGTTTGATGTTTTCACTGCACAAGGCACTGTCTTAGGAAGGGAGTATTTGATCTGTTCTTGCAGCATTTGTTTACAGTCTTGAAATGAGAAATGAAGAAACCCCAACAGTATTACCATGCTAAACCAATATGGTAAATGACCAAACTGATTTCTTGTAGTATTTGTCTTCCAACATTCCAGGTGGAAATAAACCAGTACATTTATATGTTGATTTATTACAGTGTGGAGGAAAAAAAAAAAAAGAAAAAAAACAAACAAAAAGAGAAGCAAAAGGAAAAAAAGCAGGAAAAAGAGACATGAACTAAAAAAATAATTAAATTTACGAATAATAATAATTTCTCAAAATATTACCAGCAAGGGGAGCCCCAGTTCTGCCTCCTCCCTGGTGACTGCAGTGTCCATGTAAAGCTGCCACTACTCAGATGGTGACAGGGGACGGAGCCAGTGACAATGGTCATAGTGCATTAGTGCAGGTGGGTGAAATTTCCCAATACTTCAAAAGCTGACAGTGTTTTAGCCATCAGTTCTTCAAAGTGAATTTTCTCTCCATAAAACCTCTCCTTTGATGCCTTCACTTGATTCCTCAGGTGCATCATCCCTTGTCCATCTGTTCCTATTGAAACTTTCTGGTTTTCCATCTCCTCCTGGTTGCTGTACTAGATATTTACCCTAACGCTTTTTGTCTCTTCTTCCCTGGGTATTCATTCTTGTGCACAAAATTATTTTTCCTTTGAGTTTTGAGGGAGTATCTCAAAATCTTGGTTTCCTGCCTGATGGCTTTTGAGAAGGGATGGTAGCTAATGGAACCTACCCATCATTTGTCTTTAAAGACACCAAACAAAACCCAATGCTTCTAAATTTAGAATTTCCTTTTTCTACTATTTCTGCAGATTTTTCACTAGTGCTAACTGCATTTTTTCAGAAAGCAGTGGCCCACCTTTGCACTATTTTTTTTTTTTTTTGCTTTCTAGTAGGGAGTATAACTAATACATGAGTTCCATCAGCAGGCACAGGAAGGTGAGAAGTGGGCAGAGCTTTCAGGGTACTGCACTTTCATCCTGTCCTAGAGACACACAAAGCTGTGAGGTCCAAGACCTTTCTTTGGAATTGATGGAAGTAGTGAGACTGGAAGCCTGCACAGATGAGGTCCTCATTCACACCACCCACTTCCTTAGTGCTGGATCAGTTTGAGAAGTGTTCAGTAATGATTCCTTGCAGGTGGCTTCACAAAGTGCCCCTGTACCTGCTTGCCCAGCACTGGGGGTGTGCTGGCACCCACGTGTCACCTCGTCCCTGCCTCCCCTCCGCGTGTGCTTTGGAGAACTGAGCAGAATGAGCGGCTCAGGGAAATCTGATTGACACCAGTAGTTTTAAGCTCATGCATGTCTAGCTACTTGTTCAATTTGTTTAGTCCAGTGGTCTCTTTTATTAGGAGCCTTAGGGTTTTTCTTTTGATTTGGCAGGATGATTATAATGAGAGCTCCTTAGTGCTACTCCACCAGGGTATCTGCCCACTTGCTCTCAGCCTCTGCTGTATAGCTTGTGATTAATGTAAAACAGTCAGATGCCCTTCAGATCAGTCGAATTTGGGGATTCTATTATAAACATGAAAAGCGTGCTGACCGCACAAAGCCCTTGGTGGTACCAATTAAAGACAGCGCCATTCAGTTGGCACTTCTCATGCCGCTGCTTTTTTCCTTTTTTTCCTTTTTTCCTTTCACGGCAAATCTTTTCCATGGCAGCGGTGGCCCCGCTGCCAGCACACACCTGTGCCATGCTCCAGCCCCAGGGCAAGGCTTCCTCAGCCAGTGGGGAAGCACCTTGCTCTCCCCTCTTGCTGCCCACTTTCTGTGCCCCTCAGCTCGTCCTCCATCTGGCCAGATGTGAACAATGCGACTTGAGTCCAATCTCTCTTCGTGTCACCGTGCAGGGACAGAGCTGCCTGCGCTGCCCCCAGCAGAAAGCCCTGTGGTGTCCCCTCCCCGCTGCTGCAGAGGCTCCGGGCTGCCACTGCAGATCGTTTGACAAATTTCACGGTAAGACCCCAGCTTATCATCATTATCTTTTTATTTCAGTCAGTATTCCAAGTATTCTTTGAATGTCACAAGTGAAGAGCTGGATTACGCACAAAGTGTCCAGTGTTAAATCCTATTTACATGCAAAAGTTGTGCCAGTTTACCCTGAGGTTAAATCAGTGCAAACCCCTTCTGTGAGGACTCTTCTAAACTAATGAGAATGACCTCCCATAATTTCTTTAATTAAAGAACAACAACCACCTAAATCAAGATAAAACATGCTTCATATTAAATAAGGTTGGCCAAGCAAATGGGTCTGCATTGCTTTAAGTGCTGACTCCTCTTTTTACACTGACTGAATCCCACAAATACTTTGGACAGAGCCAGTCTCAGCCCTGGTTTCTGACTCTGCAGCAGTGAGAGAATGTCACACCTGCCCCTCTAAAGGCAGCACAGGGTTTGCCTCTGCCTGTGAGGTGGCCGAGGTCTCTCTCCAACATACACCCTTTGTGTTAAATCCCATGCACCACTTCTGATATTCCACAAATCCATACAAACCCTCTGGATCAAGGCAAAGCATTTTTTCATGGAAGTTACTCCCCCTGCCACCACCCTGTGTTTGTCAGAAAGGAATAAAACTGCACTGTATAAAAGCAGAGAGAAAAAATCCTTTATTTCTGAAATTTTATCTTCCAGAGGCAGGTTTTACCTTGCATAAGACTCTCCATAAATCTGAGGTCTTGTAACTTTGATCTGTTCACCCCCTGCCTACAACATAGACTTCAATCCCACCTCTTGCTTAATGGACTGTAAGGAATTGAGGAACACTTGCGTAAGAAAAAACCCAGTACTGGTTCCTTATTTCTCTGCTCGTTTCTTAAATTAACAAAAAACCTTTAGGAGCTGCATTGAGGACACTTGCAGTTGTGAAGGCAAGAGCCATCCTCCTTCCTTTCACTGCTGATTCCTGTTTATGCAGGGATTATGTCACTGTCCGCATCAGTGCTCAGGCACTGCTAGAAGGGGCTCAGAGCCCAGCAAAGCCAACCAGCAAAGTTACCCTGTCAGGGTGTGCATGAGTCTGTATCTTGCTGCAACAAGAACCATAGAAACAAAATCACTGTGATTAATCCCAGCAGAAAATGTGGGCAAAACTGGAATGTGATTTTCTTCTCAATCAATGTTATGGAGCTCCCACCGATCTTTTAATAATGTTTTGTTTATGGATGAAAAGATACTGAGGTCCCAGTATATTACAGTCTTTCCTGTTTAGACCTGTAAATGAACCCCAAAATAATTGTCATATTTTGTTGCCTGCTCCACATCCACACTCGGCTTACTTGTATATAAATTAAAGATAAACTGCATTTAATCCTGTTAAGCATTAAAACATGAGCAAACAAATTGACTTACAAAATACAGGGGGATGGCAGAAAAAGAAAATAAGCTCGGAAAATAATTGGTTCTAAGGAAGTTAATGAAAGTTTGTAGCATGCTTTTTATATGAATAGAGTTCAGAAGAGATTATTTTTTTTGAAGTGTTACTCACAAATCTCCTGTATCCACAATAGATCTTTTGTTAACTGTACCTGCACATTTATTGTGTACGACAGCCTAATAAAATGAAGTCATTTTAATAAACATTGTATCAGAATATCCTATCTTCTATGTGGCAGTGCGAATTTCCACTACTGAAGGAAACATTTAACATTCTCACCATTTTAATACTTTTAATAAATATTTGCAATTCCTGTGATGATGCATAATGGCAGAAAAATGCATTGCCTCCAAAATTTATGTGGCTGCTGGCAGGTGGCCATTTTCCAATTTTCTGTCTCGCTAATATACATTTATTATGTATTTCTAAGGGCTTTTCTTTTCAGTATTTGGCTTGCCATAAAATTGCTATTTCTTTTACAAGAGAAAGTGCTCGTGACAAAGAAATCTCAATTGAACCCAAACCTGACAAATGGACATCTGCTGGCCAAGCCAGAGGAGAAAAACAGTTGCCCAGCATAGCTCTTGGTTTGATGCCTTCCCTTCAGCCACAGCCACAATATGTTTGGATCAGAAGCTCACATTCTGAACTGATAACAAGAATCAGTCCTTGCTTAGTAATATTTCCTGAAGTGCGACATTGTATTGCATCATGTTACACATGACACAACATGGAATAACATCACATTACATGATGGGTTATGACATAGGCAAGGAAGATGCAAGTTAATATCATGCATTATGTTTTATTTTGTCTAAATTGCTGGAGCAGAGCGTATGATGAGCTGTGAGTGGTCTCTTCTGTGCTGGCTTTGTGCAATTTATACAACAGCCATCGTTATAGTACCTGAGCATCCACCAGCACATAATTAAGCCTCTATTGATAGCTGAAATCCTTGAATCTCTCACTAAGCACATATCAGTTCTCTGTTTAAGTAGCAGCATTCATTTGAAGAGCAAGGGAGCAGGGACTAAGTACGAAGCCTAAACAGGCGGTAAGAAGTGGTAAAACTCCTAAGATGATGCATTTGTACTCTCTCAATGCAAGGAAGCTGATTTTGTGAAACTCTTTATGGCATTCATAGCAAAGCAGGGGATATCCTGTATCACAGAGCGTGTGCTTCTTGAGGATCCTTTCTGGTAGCAAATGATGCTCAGAGAGTGTGATTTGTTATCAGACAGCTATTTGTGATGGCCAAGATAGAAGGGCACTGAATAAATATCTACAGCTCTCAGGAACTGAAACATGATGGTGCAGGAGATGGAAAGAAATATCTCAAACAGGCAGAGGAACACAACCTCGCTACCAAAGGTGACTGCAAATTCAGTAGGTTTTGCTTTTATTTTTTTCAAAGCTGTGAAGCAACAGGATAATCCAAATTAATAATGTACTGTATATTAAATTTTGCAGTAATATGCCTTGATTAAACTAATTCCTGGATTGATAAATGCAGTCCCCCTAGCAGAGGCTGCTGTACAAGAGGTTTAATCATTGATTTGCTGGGGAATTACGGCCAGGTTGCTTCATAGTCTGCATTTTTGGTTTTCCCTTTACTTGACTTACTTTGGCCCCATCTCAGGAAATCATCACTGTTTGGGAAAGTGCTTACTGGACTTACTGTGAGTATTTCAGAGCTTTCCTGAATCCTGGAGCTCCTGCAGCACTGGATATGGAGAAGATAAAGGCACATTTTTCACTGATGATCATGGGCTTATGGCAGGACTAAAACTACAGGTTGGAACTGACCAGGTAGAAAATTTCTGGATATTTTTTTTTTTTTTCAAACTGGAAATTTAATGTGTCTAATTCTTCTTTATCAAATCATCTATTTCTCTATTTTGAAACTAATTCAACTGAATTGGGTGCAAACTTTGCAAATTCTCACCAGAATTTCCCAGCTGTCCAAAAATTATGTCAACCTTGAATATCTGCCCAAAAATGTAATAATTTTTAATAAGTAATAGTATGTAACTGTTTAAGCTAGCACATATATATTTATGCATGTTTATTTTATTAATACATTAGTATACTATTATGTAATAGTATAAAATATTTATCATAGAGTGATTTATTATAGGGATTATGCATTATAGGATATTGTATAATACAAATAGTATTATATTGAAATATATAATTAGTATTAGGGATTGAAGAGGAAAAAAAGGCATGATTTTTCTTTGCAAAGGATAACATTCAAATATTGGGGTGAACAGATGAAGGGCCCCTCTTACCCTCCTCCTGATGCTTAGATCAGTGGCAAAGTGTAGATTTTTCTATATAACTTGTTTTTTGGTCTAATTGATTTCTTCTTCCTGAATCTGCAGCCAGTGCTGCCTTTTTAGAAGTGCTTTTCAGCCTTGCTCCCCTGCAATACTTCGTCGTGCTCAGTCCATCTCACACTAGAGACGTGTCTGAGCTTTGTTTGCATTTGTTTTATGAAGTGGAGGACATGAAGTTTTTGTGTTGCTCATGTTTGATGCGGGTTGATAAGAGCCAGATATTTGAAGAAATGGAGAAAAGCAGATTAAAGATTTCCTGTTCCCTTGTGGCCAGCTTTCTCTGAGATGAAATGGAGGATTTGTGAGTGGGCACAAGTGAGTGATACAATCATTTCTCTACGAGTAAGTTTAACTGTATCAGCGGGCTGAATCTTAGCATTTTTGATAATGATTGTCTTCCGAGAAGAATTCATGTATTTGGTACTCTGGCTGCTGATTTCATCCATGTCAGCGAGTTTAGTTTGCTTGCGAAAGATTTCTCAGAAGTAACTTTTCCTTACAAAGGGTGGCTATTAAAAGAAAAGAAACGAAACAAAACCCCACAAAAACAAGCAAAGAAAAACACCTAACAACAGGGAAAACTCTGGTACTTCTCCATGAATCTTTTTACGCTCATACATTTTATAAGGATTTAATGTGATACCTTGTAGGAATAGACAGCAGCGGGTGACTGCGATAACTTTGAAGAACAGCTTTTTTTCTGTCACTTCTTTTCCAGCGTGGCCCAACAGCATTCTTAACAGAAACCACTTGCACAGCATCCCCATTTCTCTCAGGAAAATCAGTATGGATTGGTAATAATGCAGAGCAACATACAATTAAAAATTAATAGCAAAATGATTACATTATTCTCTTCTAGCAGAAAAATCCCTCCACCCTACAACAAAGGCCTTTAAAGCACTTTGGCTGTTTTCCAGAAGAGCTGATTAATACTGCACCTAGCACTGCTGCTGGGATGCTCTGCCAGGCAGGAATTGCTGAGTGTCCGTCGAGGAACTGGGCAGGCGGCAGGGAAGGCTCTGCTCCATCTCCCTGTGCCCTCAGAGTGCTGGTGGTACCCACCAAGGAAACCTGCTCAGCTGGCAGCAGCACGGCAGGGCAGTCCTTTGGATTATTCCAATAATCTGTGACATTCCAAACTGAGAGACAATGTGTGGGGAAGCTGGGAGAGAGAGGAATTGCTTTGCAGTGTTACACAGATTATTCTGATCACAAAACTATCCTGCATTAGGGCTTTCAGCCTGAAATAATTGACCTTGACATTGCTCTCAGCGGAGGGCACAGAACTCTTGGTGCAGTGACTTACCTTGAAGAACAGTGTGCAACTGCACAGAATATTTACTTACTACCTTCTTTCTTCTTTAAATTCTTGAAAACTGTGCGCTGCAAGGACAAGTAGGCAGAAGTGCAGTGAGGGATGGAAGGTATTTTATGTGGATGAACACATGAAGAGGTGATTATGTATTGCTAAAAAGTCTAATCCCTGGATAAACTACAGTTTGCTATTAATTCTTTGGACTTGCTTAGCTGCTACTTAACATTTTCATGACTTAACAATTATATTCTTGAGCTAAGAGTAACTTTTCAACAAAATGTGTAGGGATTAGAAACATTGATAATTATATTAATTAATATTAATGGCAGTGACAATATTTGTAGTCATATGACAAACATAAGGAAAGCAGGGCTTTAATTTTATCAATTAATTCTGTTTCTAATTGCTTTCACTATTCAATTGTCAGAATGTGTTCTCCTTGCAACAAGGAATGCGTTAAGCAGAAAAAGCACAGACCAGAATTAAGGGGAAAGAGGGCTGTGTTTGTATATGGTGCCGTCTGTTCTCCAGAAACATATTGAGCCTTCTCTGCGGGCTTTGGATTTTCTCTCTATTTATTGTAAGTGCCAATCATCTGGAGTAATGGGTTCAGTCTCATTGAGCTGGGTTAGTAGGCAGAGAGGAGCAGGAAATGCCACTGATTGAAGAGCTCTCCAAATTATCAGTTATCCTTCTTCCCACACCTTCCATAGGTGCTGGATGAGCTTGGGACAGCAAGGCAAGCAGGTCTCAGAAAAGAGAGCTCAGTGTGTGTATCTACACAGACTCCTCGGATTTAATACCTTTGATTGGCTCCAAGTTGTCTCTGGAGGAAGGCAGGGAGCTGCAGTCCATTGGCCTTAATCCTTCCCTGTGCTCCCGTATCTTTATACTGCTCCACCAGCTCCACGCCGCCGTAAAACCAACACAATCCACCCTCCGCGCTCCCTGGTGCGAGGGAAATCCCTCACCAGACCCCTTGCTGAGCGCCGCAGCTGCCACAGAGGCTTCCTGGCACCGGGAGGAGGGCAAACCCCTCCCTGCAGATGTGTCCAGAGCCCTGAGATGCTGCTCCTGCTGGGTGTCCCCACAGGCTGGGGGTGTGCAAACCCCGGCCGCAGGGGTGGAGGCCTGAGAGTCCCCATGTCCTGAGACCGCTCTTAATGCGGTGAAGTTTCCCCCCGCACAGAGCCCTCACCACCACAGCCATCCAAGAGGCCAATAAAACAAACAGTGACGATCTCCTGGGGCAGCTGCAATAAACAACGCTGCCAGCTAAGAATGGTGCCTTTGATGGCTCTGCAGGCGAGAGCTCAGCCATCTCTTAGCTGCTGGACCCCAGCTTGGTGCCCTCGCAGGCTGTTCCTGCAATGCTTCAGGAGGCTGCTCTTCCTCTCAGCTCATCCCTCCTTTGGTCCTCCTCAGGATTACATCCCTTCCAAGGCTGGGAGGATCTCACCAAGCCCTGTACAGGTGAAGGAAGCTGTCACCCAGCACATGCTGCTTCAGTGGCCTCTGGCTTCTCCCAGATTGCGTGGGAGAAGTTGCTGCTGCCTGCTCAGCTGTGTAGATGTTGGGCTCTACTGGCCTGGGGAGTTCCTCACTGACACCCCAGTGAATCTGGGGGACTTGCTGATGAGGATTGAGGGAATACCTCCAATTCTCTTGCTTCTTGTGGGTTGGAGATCCTGCCCATCCCATTTCCCTCCTTGTGGACAGAAAATGCTGATCCCCAGCATATCTGCATCTATGCCTATTTTTAGGATAAAATCAGGAAGCACAGCTCCATCTCGTTGTGCAAGCCACATCATTGTTAGAAGGCATTGTCAGGGCAGATTCACATCTTCTGTGCTGGTATAGACGTTCCTTCCTCCCTATATCCTCTTCAGGGGATAGAGCTCAGAACTGGCCCTTTTGTGTTTGTTTCCACTACTCTGGGATAAAGGTGGGAGCCTTTGCTTATCCCATCAGGAAGCACAGGTTTAACGTATCGAACACACCAGCATTGCTTAATGAGTGCTCAGTGAATATTAATAAAAGTTTGGACGTGACTCAGTGGCTGAGAAGTTTGAAAGCTTTGGTTCAAGATTTACAGGAGGCTGTGAGAAAATATGGTATCCAGCAGCTAGCATATAGTGTGGATATTTCACTATCCAGGGATCTCTAATTACTAATAATGTACAGGAACAGTATGATATGTCCTTACAATTGCAGAATCCTTTTCAAAGATAATCTTTAATAGTTTATTTGACAACCTGTAAAATTACAGAAAATTATTAGTCTTGGGAATTACAAAAATCCCCCTAGTACAGTCAAACAATAAAATTATAATTACCTGTGGGTAATTGAAATTTAACTGTTTTTTTTATTGTATATTACACATCAATAGCAACATAAGTTCAAGAGTGTCCTCCAAAAATCCCTACAGAAGTGGGGAAAATGGACAACCCTGCTGGTATCTTGTGAGCCCTTGTCACAGAACAGAGCTCGGACAATTTCAATTAAAGCAGTATGTTCGAGACTGTCATTAGACCTGCATTAAATTACATATCTGGAATGTTAAAGAGTACTGAAGCTTATTCATAGCTGCCTGTGGTAAACTATGTAGCCAAGGTTTCTATTATATTTGAAGTTCTTATTTTTCTCTTTTCTAAAACTTATTGTTTCATCAAACAAATACCTAGCACATTTAAGAACAGTGTGAGCACACGAGCAGAATTGCTTGAGCTGGATAAAGCATTAGCGTGTTTCCATTCTGTGCTCAGTAGTATTGTTTAGTACTAACAATGGTAATTTATCAATTATACAGGAGGGAGCAAAGCTCTTCACTTCTCACAGCTCCAGAAGTACCTGGTACAAGCCCCAAAGCTGGAGACCCTCCCAGACCTCGGGAGGCACCATTTACCGTGAGCATTTGCAGGGCCAGGACTTGCCTTGTCCCCTTGCAGTGACCCCATGGAGGCTGCTCAATACTCAGCTCCAAGACTTCCATGGCCTTTTTCCTAAACCAGGAAAATTCCAAATTGGTTTTTTTTTTCTTTCTGACCCAGGGACCTTGATAATGAGACATCGCAGCCTGTTCTTGTCTGGTTGGTGAGACCGTCCAGTCCCTCATCATGTTATTTGTGGTGGCTTTAGAGACTTTCAGACCAATCTGAAGGACAGACCCCAAGCTTTTGGATGCTGCTCAGCCAGGACAAACCCCAAAACACGGTATGTTTGACAATTAATAGTCTATACAGCAGCTTTGTTATTCACTACTGAGATGCACAAAATCCTCTGTAGAAGGATCAGACTGGCTACTCGTATTTGATTCTGTAAAGTGCTTTGTGATCATTATGTGAATATAACAGCACAAGTAAAAATATCTCTGTTTATTGAGAGTTTCAATTAAAGTGTTTAATACACAGATTTTATTGTGAGAGAGGCATCACAAAGACAGAGTACAACATAATGGCAAGCCAGGTATTGTTATGATTATCATTACTATTATTTATATATGATCACTGAAGTATTAACTGAAAACTGGGAAATGGAGTTCCTGAGCCCCAAAGAGCTCATAGTAACAGCTGTTTTTGGAGGATGCAACAATAGCAGACCAGCTTTGCTTCATGGAACAATTAATGGTGCATACAGCCCAGTCTGGAAATTCATGATCCCGAATGGGTTTTCCCATTTTCAAAGATCAAAGAAGGTAAAAAACCAGTTGGATCCTGCCTTTTTTATTCTGGTTCCTCTTACTCTTCCCACTGCCTCTTTTCTTTGCCTGTTGGTGTGAAGGGCACCCTTGCACTTTAAGAACTGTGCTGTGTCAGTTTATCCAGCAAAGCAGCTGGAAACTCTTCGCCAAAGTGGAGTTGAACGTCTTTGCAAGGGGTGCTGCTGCAAGGGAGTATAGATACTCTGCTTTCCTCACTTGTCCTTCCCATCGGAGATCTTTAAGTGTCTGGGCCTCCTAAAAGCTAAAGTGGAGCTTTCAACTGAGATTTAAACCAAGTGTAAATCTTTCAAGAGCAGAAAGCCCAAGAGGGGCTGTATCATCAGAGCAGTTAATGGTGTGAGCTGAGCAGAGAGAGGCAGAGCTGGGCCAAACCCGTGGTCCTTCCACCAAACACCTCGTGTAACACACCAAGGAGAGGGAGCTGGGAGAGCTCTGTTTGGCTTTGGCTCTTCCCTAACCCCAACCCTTGACCAACATCTGAAGACTACAGGAAAGTTTTTATCCATCCTTATCTCAACCCTCATTCCCTGGCAGATTCTAGTTGCTGAGCTGAATCACCCTAAAAGAAGCAGCTGGGGAGCTGTTGTCCATGAGGATTTATATGGATGGGATGGTTGGAAGTTAAATCTTCCAACCACTACAGTGCACCATAGTGTAAGACAAAGAGCAGGAGATAAATTTTCCTGCCTTTGAAATTCCTGCTCATTCCTTACCTCTGAGCTAAGTTTTACCATTTTGACTCCAGAGAGAAGAGCTATTCCAACATGAGCCTCTTCCTCTGCCCTGCAATGCAGGGATGAAGCTAAGGATGAGCAGTTGGAGCACTATCAGGATTACACCCAGGTCAGATTTTTCATTCTGCTAAAAGTTGCTTTTTTGACATGGGAATCAGGCAAATGCATTGATGCAACATGTTGAAAAGGACCAGAAGGTTGTTATTTGCTCCCACCAATATAGAGACACACAACCCTTCTGTAAAGGGAAAATAGTTTCCAGTGAGAACACAAACTTTGAGTGCAGCATACTGGGAGGGCCCAAAAGAGGCTTTGGGGAGTACCTCAGGGAGAGGGGGCTTCCCATGGGCTTTTCTGCTCCCATCTGTAGGGTGAGCTCACAAATGTTTGGGTAGAGAAGGCTGCAAGCTTCCAAATTAAAAAAGGAAAAAACCAAAACCAAAGGGATTGGCTACTTTTCTTCCTCATGGATTAATAAAAGAGTTAATAAAATAATAAATAAAATAATAAAATAAATCCTCATGGATTTAATAAAAGAGTTAATCCCAGCCTGCTCTGCAAAAGTGAACAGCTCACATTTGTGAGACTTCAAAAGGCTTTGGAGTGTCTGTGCATGGATGTTGTTATTTCCTGTCAGGGCTATCCCAAGAAGATGGGGGCTGGGAGCTGATTTTTGGAAAACGACTTTGGCCTTTGACTAAATCAGCTGGAGTGAAAATAAAAAGGTTAGTATAAAATGGGTTTGAGAGTAAACTCCAATTCAGTAAAATTCTGGGTATTTTTTTTTTTCCTGTGAGAACCTAAAATTAAAGCTTAATACAGAGCAGTGGTGGCTGACCAGAGCATTTCAACCAGATGGCCCAGAGAATCTGGTTGGGTTTTTTCAAAAAAAACCACCAGAAAATCATGACATGACTTTAACTTCTAAATATGTTATTGGTTTCAAGGAAAAAAAAGAAAAGTCAATCTAGGAAACATTCAGCAATTTAAAACAAAAAAAAAAGGGGAAGTTTAGTAGGGAGAAAAATATTATCATTTTACTAAATGGTTTGGGGGAAACATAGAAGACCTGGAGAGCATTCTGCCTGACAGTCAATCTTGTATTCAGACAAGGGAAATGTGGCCCAAGCTCTCCTGCTGAGTCTTTAGTCAGCAGACAAACACGTTACCAGGGGTGCTGCTGCCCTTTTTTAGAAGTGCAGTTTTTGGAGCTTGCAGTTTTCAGGGATTTGCTCCACCCGCTCCATGGTGCTGCTGGGATGGCAGCAGGCCAGGACAAAGCCATGGCAGAGTGCTTAGTTACAGAACAGGCTCTTCTCATTGTGGTGGTGTCCTCACTGGTGCTGTTGGTGCAGGACACACCTGAGCTACGGCCCTGTGGCTGTGCAGGAGGGCTGGGACTCTCCTGGTCCCTGTCCCCAGGCAGCTCCGCCTCGTGCCCAGCTGATACAGCACCAGGCAGTGATTTACCAGGAGAGCTGCACCTTCATTTGCCTCCAAGCATTGAGGGAATTATTATGGCACAGCAGAGAAAATTACCTCAGGCCTTGTCAGGCTTTTCTGGAGAAATAAATTCCACAGTCTGGGTTCCTTATATCCTTCCCTGGCTTGGTGTCCCCCTGCACAGCTGAGGGTCCGTGCTCAGACACAGAGTAAATGTTATAGTTGATATCCCTCAGCAGAGAAACTGCACTGCAGTTTCTTTTTTTCTACTTTTCTTCCTCTTGCACAAGGCCCCTGTGCTACCAGCTAACCATTTCCTATAAGAAAATGGCATTGTGTTAAAGTTATATAGTGTATCATATTAAATTTTATAACACTGCTTTGTGTTTTGAAAAGACTTTGGGGGGAAACAGCATCAATCAGGGAACCACATTTGATAGACTTGGAAGGAGCCTCCTGGGTCATTTTGTCCAAGACCTCTATGAAGCAGGAAAGCTTCTGCAAAATACCTTTCCCATAAATGTATCTAACCTTTCCTTAAAGACACTGAGTGATTGTGCCATAAATACCTCAAGCAGCTAAACCAGTCTGATTGACCTTACGATCAGAAAGTGTCTCCTAATACTGTATATAAGGTACAATTTTCCATTCTTCCAGCTGCAGCTAAGCAAGAAAAAAGGGCAAATACACAGTAATGGGCAACAATACAGACTGTGCAAACAGTTTCACTTTCACTTTACTGCCATCACCTACCATAAATCTGGATGTACCATTGATACTTGGTTTCCCAGTGCAGTGTCTGTGATCCTTGTAGTATCCATCTCACTTTAACTTTTGGAGAGCCACCATTACAGAGTGTGGAAATAAGGAAGACAGATGAGCAGCATTTTCTGATTCACGAAGCCATTTGAAACCCAATGCTGTGTAGTTAAAGTATTTATTTCTATTCTCTATTTATTAGAATTTGTGAGGTGTTTCTTGTCAGGAACATGGGAGTAGGGGAAGCACAGGGCTTTCTATGGCTCTGGCAGAGTGTCAAAGAATCATTTTCATTCTCCCCCAACAACTGTGTACATGGAAAAATAAATACCTGGTAGTTTGGCTGCTTGTTGTTGCAATAGCAGTGCCTTGTGTGCTGCTCAGCCTTCTTTTTCTCAGTGAATATTAGAAGTGTCATTTTGGGAAGATGTGTTATTAAATCACAGACACACTCATTGCTGAGAGCTTCCTGAGCTGCACATAAACTGTCTTTGGTTTGGGTTTGTCTTTTTTGTTTGGGTTTTTTTTTTTTTCAAGCACTGAAAGATGGTGACAGAGTTGAAGGCCAGTTGTTCAACCACCTCTTTTCATCAGGCGTTCCACAGCTATACTTCTCCCACATGCAGGACTGGTGCAAAATGGGCCAGGAAAACAAGGCCTAGGAGCAAAAGACACACAAAAGATAAGATAATTTAGAAGGAATATGGTGATGCTGGTTTGAAGCCATGTCAGTGGCTCTGTATGTCCCTGCCCACACTTTTTTGCTGTGTCTCCTTCATGCCTTGTGCCTTTGAGCCAGTTCAGACTGACACTCACCTGTGCTTCTCAGCTCAGTGCTCATCGTTTCATCCAGGCCTTAAATAAGCCCTGAAAAATACAGATTTTTTTTTTTAAGGCCTTTTCTATAGAATTAACTAAATGCCATCCTTTCTCTGATGTGCAGAGTTGTAAAATATTTGTCTAGTATTTAGTCACATAGAAACATGTGAAATTACACTAGAAATGCTCCTCACCCAGTTGTTAAGGGCAGAGGCTGCTGAGATTGTGACCGTTCAACCCGATAATATAAAACTGCAAAATACCAATGCCAAGAAAAATACAAATACTGTCAGACCTTTTGTTTACTGTTTCTGTTTTCTTCAGACACTTCCTCCCATAGCATCACCAAATCAGGCTTCCCTCATCACAACAGAGTCGAGACAGTCCCAGCTCACCCCTCACTCCTCTCCTGTCTGAAGCTCCAGCTGGAAGAGCAGCCCTTCCCTGCTTGGGTGAGTTGAACTCCCACAGCATTTGCTTCCATGGGATCCCAGTACTCAAACGCACATGACAAAA
>NW_008240228.1:4963915-4978932 GCF_000691975.1 Corvus brachyrhynchos
TGTCTGCTGACGTCGTATTCCCCATTTTCCTCTTGGTGCTCTCCATTCCCTACATTGTAAATACTTGCTGGGAGGGAAGAGAAGCATATTTTATTCTTTTATGTTGGAAAGGAAATGAGGGCAAAGAGGGCTGTTTCTGTTCTTTTATTGCTGCTGTTGTTATTATTGAGAGAGGGTTTGTTTGGGGTTTTTTTTTTTTTCAGTAGAGACAAGTTCTAACCTGTACCTGTGTTCTTAGGTACTCCTGAAAATAAAAAGTACATTTGTATCACATATGCTTAAAACAAAAAGAAATTATATATCATAGAGATTTTCTGATCCTGTTCAGTGCACAAATGCCAATCAGAAGTAAATGTGGGGCTCTATCTTGCAATCCATTTTGATATTTACAACAGAACATGGCATATCATTTAATTTAAATTTGCAGCATGCTCAGTGTAATTAATGCTGTGCAGTGCCTAGAAAATCCTGATTTCTTAATGTGATACAATGCCTGCATGCTGAGAGCTTTTTTTTAAACTGCTGTATCATTTTGGAGCATTAATGGGGAGGCACTGCCATTAAACAGGAAAAAAAAGAGCTAAGGCCACTTGGTCTTTATGAAACTTCCATGCAGCTCCCCAAAATATGATGCAAAGTACAGGTTTGTTTTAAAAGAGGGGGAGAGTTAGAGATTTAATTTTCCCTTGACACAGCATGATGCCTGAATAGCCAGACAGCTATTCCTAAATTATGTGCATTTCATTCCTAGGAGCTGTGAGCATTTTGAATGGGCTGTTGTTAAATACAGTACACAAGCATAAATACTCCAGGGAACAGCTAGCTGAAATTTTGGCATGAGCAGAAATCTGATGTAGTATCTGAGCATGTAATAATAATGCATATTGATTTGTTGGGAGTGCTAGGAGAGGTTTTGGTGTTCTGGGCTGAGAACTGTTAAACTTGGGAACATCTTCTGTGCTGATATACGCTGCGGTATTTCTGTGCTAGGATCTTGGCAGGGTCAGAGGTTCACATGAAGCTTCAGACCTGGAGGCTGGCAGGGATCTCGGTTTTGGAACCAAACCAAAAAAAATGAGTGCATGATAAAGGTATTTATATGTTATACATAAAAGAAGCATGGGGAAATGGGAACCAGAACGGCGATGTGTATGGCAAGAAGGATTGTGACCAAATGCCCTTCAAGGTCAGGAGCTTTACTGCCATGGCTTTCCTGAGCTTGGGTGGGAGTTTACCCTGGTTTATGGGGCAGCTCTGTGTTTGATTGGTGCAAAAAGAAGAGAAAAGGGGAAAAAAACCCCCCAAACAACATCCCCCTATCATTTTGCAAGGTATCGGTTTCTACTAGATGGTGCTTTTTATAGACCTGTTGATAGCAAAACAAATTCTTCAAGCCCTCTAAATAAATCTGTTCCTAAACATAATGATTCAACTTTTCTATTCTCATCTGACACCTAACAATTCCACCTTAAGAGTAATTGGTCCTGCCTTTGAACCTCTGCAAGCACTGTGGGAGGAGGGTGGGCACTTTATTGATTTGGATTGATTTTTGTAGGAAGCACATGAGACAGACTCAGTATCCGGTGTCGCACCCGGGATACATCACACTCCTCAAGAACATCTGCAGGCCATGAGGAGGGTTCAAGAGGATGTGGAGGAGCCCCTCAAACAACAAACACCACCCTGCCCAGTGGGACCTCTCTGCGTGATCACCTCGGAGAGAGGCACCAGCCATGATCACATTCATCGGCCAGGTGGGAATTTCAGGGGGTGATGCCATGGCTCTTGTGTTGGAAGCCATCCTGAGCCATGTGCTGTCTCCACACCAAAGGGTTATCCCAGTGCAGGTTGGCCAAGGTGTTGGTCTCTTCATACTGTGGTGTCAGGCCCCAAGGAAGGGCTGTTGGGATGAGGGGTTGGACACTTCCACGCCTGTAACTGTGTTTTTCAGTGCTCTGGTAATTCACAGAGTTACAAGACAGGGCAGTGAAAGGGTTTGCGAACCGGCTGCTTGGTTTGTCACAAAAAAAGTGTCATTGATATTAATAGCTCTGAGCTCGAGTACAGACCTAAAAAAACCCAGGGAAATGGCAGAACAAAAGGAGACAGAAACAAGATGGCACTGAGGGTCTCCTCACCAGGGATGTTGATTAAGACTTGAGGCGGAGGCTGTCCCACCCGTGTGCGGGTTTGGCTGGGGAAATCTCCCTCCTCCTGCTGTCTCGCCTCCCTCATCCATAATGAGGGCAGGAATAACTTTGCAGCACACTTTGCATTGGCATTGCATGCTAACTTCATTACTGTTTGCAACAGCCTGTGCAATCCTCAGAGGAAAGGAATAATAACAAAGAAAAAAATTATAATTACCAAGCACACAGTTTTCATCTATAATCTTCATTTCAGGATTCACTATTCCTGATGTCAATATTTTATAATGGAAGAATGAGATATGCTAAGTTTCTGTTTGATGGAAGTAAATTCAGATTTAATATTGCCGAGGAGCTGAATTTTTAATAGAGCAGAGCAGTTTGCAGCCATTGCAGCCCCTGTTTGCGGCTCCTGCCGCTCCTTTGTACCGGCTCAGCGACGTTCCCGTGACCAGGCAGAAAAATGGAAAGAAGCTGCTCTGAATTTTCAGTGGGGTGACAGTACTTTGTCATTTAGCTCTGTCACGATAATTGGGAGTGTCACACAATGAAGCAACATGACACACCCCCGGTAAATGAAGAGTTTTCAAAGTGATGTACAGCCCTTGTCAACTGCCAAAGCTTTTGTTTGCTCACGGAGCCAGGCGGCATTTCCAGGAGGAAAACCGCGCTGGAGAGGCACACTTGGAAAGTTTGTTGTGAATTGATTTCCTCTGTGTTTCTGTAAAACTGAGTAGATCCTATGAACAGGAGAATACCCCCTTTTATCACACACTCCCAGCTTCCAACCTGCTGAGGACTTTCCACAAACTCTTTAGGAATTTACCTCTTTTTGTTAAATTGAATTGGATCTCATTAATAAAAGAATGGTATAATGGAAAAGAGTTTCTAAAATTATACTGTAACCTAGAATTGCAGGATTCAGCTTTCTCTGCCTGAAGAAAAAAATTCTGAAGCATTAAACTTACTTTATCAAGCATTGCACCTGACATGCTCTCATAAATTTTACATACATTTTAACTTATTTTAATATTATGCAGGCTTGGTTTAAAATATTCCCATGAAGTACCTAAAATGAAGCTGCTCAGCCATAAATTAGAGCTAAAAAAATACTTGTCCCCCCCGCCCGCTCCATCAATATTTCTTTACTTAAAATCATGTGTTGTATGTAAGTTAAATTTCCCCTTGCTGAGATACTTTGTATATCTTAATAGGAACTATCACAGGTCCAGGGAGCTGTATTTCTGTAGGGTCAAAATTTACTTTTTTTTTTTAATTTACTACTTTTTTAAGAGGTGTCTTTCCTAAAAGCAGACAGCAGTAACCCTTTGCATGCCACAGTACAGTTAGGCCCAGGGCCCACAATTAAACATGAGATCATATATATATATATATACATATACACACATATACATATATATCTGTGTGTATAGCTATATGTGTGTCTATATAACTGTGTGTAAATATCTGTGTGTGTGTATACAGATATAAATACACATTTGAATCACAGAATGCTTTGGGTGGAATGGACCTTAAAGCTCATCTCAAGCTTCCACCCCCTGCCATGGACAGGGACACCTTCCACTATTCCAGGTTGCTCCAAGCCCTGTCCAGCCTGGCCTTGGACACTTCCAGGGATGGAGCAGCCACAGCTTCTCTGGGCACCCTGTGCCAGGGCCTCACCACCTTCCCAGCAAAGATTTTTTTTTTTCCCTAACAGCCAATTTAAACCTACTCTCCTTCAGTGTGAAGCTATTCCCCCTTGTCCTGTCCCACCAGGCCCTTGGAAATGGTCTCTCTCCATGTTCCCTTGTAGGCTCCCTTCAGCCCCTGGAAAACTGCAATTAGGTCACCCCAAAGCCTTCTCTTTTCCAGGCTGGACAATCTCCATTCTCTCAGCCTTTCCTCATCAGAGAGGTGCTCCACCTCTCTCATCATCTTGCTGGCCCTCACATGTGTGTATATATATATAAAAGAAGTACACTTTTTCTCCAGGAGCAGCTGTGTAGCAGCCCTGCTGGTTGGATGGGCAGCTGCCGGGACTGACGGAAGCTTCCCAGTGTGACACGCCAAGGCTGCCCCCTCCTTCGGCCAACGTCCCCATCCAGCAGGTACATCCCTGGCAGCTCCTCACAAAGCTCCATTTGTGCCCCCATTTCTGAGGCTGTTTCAAAGGCCAGGCTACATTACACAAACACTTGGCTATAGACATAACAGGCCTGTTCTGCAGCGCTGTCAGCTCGCTGCCACCCAGCCCGCGCACACCCTGCATGTGTCTGTCAGGCCATACTTGGGCAGCGGCGCAGCGTGTGCCGTGTCCCAGACACTGGAGTGATTATGTCTGGATGCTCCTTATCTGATGGAAAAGCCGGCAGTGCTGCACATCTGTGCGCCGAGGCTCCGCTGCTGCACTGCCACGCCAGTATTTATTTTGCTTCTGCAAGTTAGTTTTCCTTGAGAAGCAGCAGGGGCCTTCTTCAATGAACTGAAAAATGTGTATTGTATGAAGGTCTGCGGAGGGTTTGCACCGTAGTTCAGTGGGCAAATGTGAACCCAGGGGATGACATTTCATTTAAACATTAGGTTTACATCTTTACTTGCCAAAAATATTAATGTCTTTACTTTAGCAAACTGAATTCAGCACTTTTTTCTTTTTCCCCTTAAATGAATAATTATAGCCAAAACACTCTGTGGATATTTGTTCTTCTCAAAGGTGGAGTTTCGCACAAGAGCATTTGGTTTCAGGGCTGGAATTGTCAGTAGCTGCTCACTTGACACTTTCCCGTTAAGTTTGTGTTGGAAACCAGCAGTAGTTTCTTTCCTTGTGTTTATTGTGTTACCCTCAGCCCTTTGATCGGGACATCTTGGATAATGGCACAGTCTAGCTCAGGGCCTGTTCTCCATTTAAAAAATAGTGAAGAATATGGTTTCTATCAAAGGATCTACAAAGACAGTTAATGTAATTGAGAAGCAGAAGGGCATTTATGGAAGTGCATCTGAATGTCCTCTTCACATGTAATTGCATCAGGAATTCTACATTAGCATGCAAGTGCTGTCCAAAGGGAGGGAAAAAAAAAAAGCTTATTTTTAGGTAGAAGCCCTCAGTGGGCAGTAAATTACCCATAATCTCCCCCAAACTAGCAATTAGCCCTGTTTGCTGACTACCTGAATTGTTTCACAGTAGTTCAGCACAGTTTTACCAGTTATCACCATACTTATAATCAGAGATTCTGCAGATGATTCCCGCAGCTCCACATACTGCCTGCCTAAGGTCAGCCGTAATAACAAATACATTTTATTTGCTTCTTTTGGCCCTTTGGAGCTGTTTGCTCAGGCTGCAGTATGTGAGGAGAGCTGATGCTGCCCTGCTGCTCAAATGGCAAGAATGTGAACAGAGAAGGCAATTCAGAGGGGTTAGGTGTGCTTTGGTATTAGTTAATATTCATCTGCTTGTGTTACTTGTATTTATTCCCTTATTAGCAGACAGACCTGCTCAGAGACAGTGAACTTGCCCCCCATTGCTGGGGTTTGCAAGTTCTGAAGTTCTGACACTGAAAGACATTTTTCAACATGAGCCTGCAGCTGATGAGTGGAAAACTGGAAAGTATGGAAACAAAAACCTATGGAAAATTTTTTTCCTTAAGGCAGCTGAGCAGTTTTCATATCCCCAAATACCCATGCTTTGCCAAAATAGTAACTGAGCTTGGAAAACAGTAGCTACATTGCCAGCTTTAGCAGTAGAAACAATCATGGGCCGACACATGCACACAAATACAAGCACATACATCCTAGGAGCAGCATCAGATTTAAAGAAAGAAAACCAACGGGAAGTGGAGCTGATGAATACTGGAAACAGAAAACAGGAATGTTTGGATGCTGAGCACTAAAGGTGTATTTTTAAGTACGGTGCACACCTTTTTGAGTAATGCTTTAATTTGCATATTATTTCTCAGGTAAAATCCACCTAAATCAACACAGTGGCACCATTTAAAGCCCATTTTCAGTGCTGGTTCTGTGTCACATTACAGAGACACAGGCCTGTATTCCTGCCTCTGATCTGATGGACTAGATCTGAGTAATGAGGGAGATGGAACAGGAATTCATGCTGAAGAGGAACAACTGAAAAGTGTTCTCCTTTGCAAGTGCACTCTAGGAAGCAGAAAATGGAAAGATTGCCTTTGCCTGGCTGTACCTAGAATGTTTCAGCTTCTTGTTTCACAATCAGCAACATCAGCTCTGTGAGCAGACAAACTGCCTACAAAGCTGCTACTACAAACTTCAGACCAGTTCCTCAAAAGAAGAACTTGTTATCCAGAAAAAACACCAAAAAACCCATCTTTGGGTTGAACACTGTTTCCAGCCTTACTAATCAGGCCTTGACGGAGGAAAGTACAAATAAACTGATCCTGAATTAAGTCATCCTTGTTGTGAGCACATACCTGGCCAAGGCAGGCAAAAGCAGATGGATGACCCAACAAAGTTCACCTTGTTTGCTGCGTTGAAAGCTCACGCTGTTCCCTGGCAGAACAGGCATGTCAGGCCTGCAATAGCCACTTGCTACCTTGCTTCAGTCAGCATTAAACCCAGCACAGTATTAACATCTTGGGGAAAATCCAGCTGGGAATGGCTTTCTGGGGGGGGAAAAAAGGAAAGGGAGGTGATTGAATCCCACACCCTGTGTTTATTTATTTATCAATTTCACAGTAATTTTAAGGAACTTGGAATTTCTCCCCCTCACCTGAAAATACTTTATTTCCAGCGTTTTCTGTTAAAATGCAGAGCTGAATTCCTGTCTAGAAAGAAGTGGCAAAGAACAGCAACTCTTCACCTGAAGGTAACTAAATCACCTGGTCTGGCAGAGGTTGGGCTTTCTGCTTGGTTTTTGCAGGAGCTGCTGTGGACACATCTTCCCATGCCCAGTGCATTCCTGTGGCACCCGAGCAGTCAGAGCATCCCCAAACTGGGATTCAGAGCAGCCCCACTGACTTCGGTGTGGGGCAGTTGTGTTTGTGCCTCAGGGGCATGATGTTGGAACGCAAGTGCTGAACTTTAAAAATTTGCTTTAAAAAGTTATAATTTGCTCTGATCTTTTTTCTTATTTTTTTTTTCTGAAGCACTTGTAAAGCTTGAAGACGATGCTAATGATGTACAGCACACGTGCTCTGGAATGCATCTCCCCTAGGTTAATGTACCCTTTAGCTCACTGGGAAGCTCACTGGGCACGTTTTGGAGACTTTCAGCACCTCCAACGCATTTCTGGAAAGCAAGCAAATGATCCAAGGTCTGGACACTGGGCTCTTAAATTACCAAAATATTTATCACTTATGCTGAAAAACACTTTGCCAAAAAAACTGGGCTATGGAGAGGGCATTTGGCACTGGATTAATTTCTGATGAAGTTTTAGGAGCAGGCTGTAGGTTTGTGTTCAGTGATGCTTCAATGTAATGCCCTGGCCAGTCCCATCCTGGCCCAAAACTGCTCAGATCAGGCTATGCCAAATTCCTGTCACCTTGGGCTTCATTAGCATGTGAAAACAGAGCCCTCTTGGCTTTGTGTCTCACTGAAAAACAAACCACCCAGCCCTCCCTTTGGCCAGGGGAGCGGAGCTGCCTCATGCACTCGACTTTAAAAGGACTTGGACAGCAATTCTTGACGTTCTTTTTTTTTTTTACTACAGCTCTTAAAAAAGTTACCAGAGTGAAGGTTCCTGTTTACAGTGGTGGGAGAATAGCTCAGGTAACTGCTCATAAAGGGCCCACGAGCAGTGGCTGACGAAGGACTCAGCAGGGTAAGTAAATATGTTATAGTTAAGCGCTTAATTAGTTAAGCGGATTCTGCATTTTAGTTAAGGATTTAGTTTAAGGATTCTGCAGTTTGAAAGAATGAAGTCCTGCACTGCCATACAAAATACTTCCTGTGATTTAAGGGGGCCAGGAGTTGCATTTGCTGCCTCCAACCATTCTAAGAGTGAGTGAACCAGAACATGTAAAAAAATTGCAGAGAGACGTTCTGAACAAATAACACAACGAATTTAAATGGAGAAACTTCCCTAGGTCACGTTCATTCAGTCAGGGAAAACAACCAGCCCCACATAAGCAGTCTGTGAGCACAGCACCTCCTGTCTGCTTCCCAAATACCATGTCTTACCTTTGAACCAGCTACAGAGGCAGGAAAAGTCACCCTCCCTCCACAAAGGACTTTGGGAATAATTATGTCTAATGGAAAAAAAAAAAAAATTAAAAATCACAATCTGTTCATGGACAATGTGAGTGGAAAGGGATGTGAAATTTGTGAAGATCCTAATTAATTAGAAATTACTCCTCTTTGTGGTTGGCAACAGTCATTGAACAGCATCATTTGATAAGGCTGAAAGTACCTTGAATGTTTTTCAAGCCACACACGATGATTATTACATGTAATTTTAAAATTTCTGACTCGTACATCAATGAATATCCATGTTAATCCATGATAAACTCCAAGTTCACTGGAGTAACTCTTGGAGCAGAGTGGCTTCAGCCGGGATCCGAAAGTGCACTTGAAACTGAGGCTCCATGATGGATTTTGAGACTCACCCCAGTTTTATTTACCCCAAGCAGCGTCCCCCTTTGGAGCGCATGAGGAGGATTTCACCTCCTTTGGAATTCTGGGGTAAACTGTCCTTGTACAAAATTTGTTCAGGGTAAAGTTTTAGGCAGTATTTTGTGCTGCAATAACCACATCATGACAGACAACCTTTTCATCAGATCAGAAAAAAAAATCCTCCAGGTCAGTACAAGAAAGGAACATGACAGAGCTGTAAATACAGAGCCCAGAGGCGCCAGAGTTCCTGCATTAAATGTGGTCATTGGCCATGTTTGAATTTTTTCCCAAACATTTCAGGTGTTAAGACAGAGAAGCAAATACACACATGGGGGAATGGCAGCAATGAAGGCAGCTCTCATTGGTAAATGATCCTCATCATTTCTGTCCATTTTTCAGACAATTATTTAAAAATATATAACTGATTAGAGACGGATTGAGTTGGGAAATCAGGTACACAGGCAACCTTGGGTTTAGTAAAGGTGGGAGAAGCTGGGACCTGAGGGAAAAGCCTGTCTGACCACATTTCCTTTTCCCAGGATGGGCCGAGGAAGATTTGCAGGTGACAACTGGAACATTTTAATCTGTGATACTAAAAGAAAAGCCCTGGTCAGTAAGCAACTGAAGTTAGAGATGTAAATTATACAGCTGATTTCCAGAGGTGGGCAAATACACCACAGCGCCCAGCAAAGTCACAGAGAGATGAGGGCTGGAAGGAGAAAAGGATAAACCCCCACATGATGGTCTCAGGAGTGTAAGGCAAGTTTAATCACTTAAAGCAGTGATATTTTAAATCCTGTCTCCAGTGGACAAGCCTTGCTGTGAGGGTGGTGAGGTCTATGTGCACACGATGGTTGGGTGAAAAAATTGTAAATGGCTGTCAGAAATTGCCATCTGCATTTTTTTTAGGAAAAAATCTCTACCCATACTTGGAAATGATAAAGATTTGCCAAAGGTTACCTCTGGTTAGAAAGAGTTTTTGAAACTGTGTCTTTAAAGCTGGGCTTAAACTCAGAGATTTTTACTAGAGCTGGATGTTTGTTGTGAATGTAAGTAGCAAGGCTCGTCCAGTACTGGCCTGGATGAAGTAATGCCCAGTGCAGCCCAAGGATGGTCCTGATAAAGCAAGAAAGGAATGGATATGAAATAAGGAATCTGAAAGAGTTTTGCTTACTCACCTTGTCAGAAAATAACACTGAGTAGATGCAGCACAAAATTTTATCCAAAAGAAATACTAAAAGATACTTTTCTCCTAAACAAAATGAACTCAATAAAATTATCAGTGGTTCTATTTTCAACCCAAGAAACAAAATTCCTTAGATTTTTTTCTTTGACTTGTGTCTCTTTTGGGGGTTGGAACTGGACGATCGTCAAGGTTCCTATCCAGCTCAAACCATTCTATGATTCTATGAAAACAGGTTCTCAGCTTGGTGGTTCCCCAAGCTCTTGACTCTGGGGGCTCTGGAGGTGCCAGGGTTCCTCGTGAGCTCTGTGCAGTCCTACAAATACTGCACAATGGTCACCCACCACACATCCAGGTTGGCCTGTTCCAGTAAAAAAATGGCACCACCCCAATTTTAAGATGACAGCACTACAGCAAAGCAGTTGTCACATGCTTGCGTTACCAGCCCAAGTGATAGATTTAGAGTATTATGAAAATATATGCATTTTGAAGTGCTGTGAATTATACCAAATAATCCTGACAATCTCTTTTGCTCTACTAATGAATCAAAGCAGAGCTTTCCACATTATCTGCAATCACCATGGAGAAAATGGGTCTCCGTGTACATGGTTTCTGTATAAATAGTGCATCTCCAGCACATTCTGGAAGTAAGTAGTGTCTGATTGCATAATAATAACAATAATAAAGGGAGAGCTGTCCAGCCTGCACATGGGCCAATTAAAGGATCAAGTGCATGAGGCTGCAGCACTCCTGGCAGGGGAAGAGTTGCCAGGGAGGTGCCTGGCTCTCCAGTGCCTTCACCTCCCTCCTGTGCCTCCCACCACAGCAAACCGTGGCATTCGGAGAGCTTTGTCCCTGAATCCCTGCATGGAAGCAGGGCAACAGCACAGTATCCACAGAAGTTGTGACTGCAGCAGAGGCAAAACTCACCAGTTTTGGTGAAGCTCCAGCGCCTCTTTCACACCGTGCCTTACAGCTTTGCTGGGCAGGATTTTCTCCACCTGGAGGGACCAGACCCAAACCCGCTGCGTGCCACAGCTATGCCTGAGAATTCATGGCAAGCAGGAGGAATGTACTTTATGGGGTGGCTGGATCATATGTTTATGGCCTGAAATAGGAGATCCCAACCCAAACCACTTTGCTGGTCTCTAATGGTGAGAGGCTGAATATGAACATCATATAATTCATGCTGGGGCATGAGTATGAAAAGAGAATGTGGGCAAACCTGGGACAGCCCACAGCCTCAGTAGCTGCCCTGCCATTAATTATGGCTAATGGCCTAATAAACACCTTCACATTGAGTGCACTGCACATTCAGCCTGTAGGAACCCCCTGGGAGAGATGAGCCAGAAAAACTAAATGTAGAACCCTGGATGCTGGAATTCTGCATTACCAACAACAACACTGGCATAAAGTCGTAGGGGACCAAGTGCTCTGGGTGCCTGCACACAATGACAGGAATTCATGGAATATTTTCTGTACCCTCTGCACAGAAGTGGGTGGTTGTGACTGCACTGGTGTGGTGGGAAGGGCTCTCCCACTTCAGCCAGGTGGCTGGAAACAACACCTGCACTAGGATTCCATAGGCACATCCCAGCCTGGATGCAGGCATTGCTAACGCACTGCTCCAGCAGCCTCTTCCATGGGGTAATTGCACTGCCACTTCAGGGAGTGAGGCTGCTCCTCAAGGAACAGCCACTTCCTCTCCTCTCAGCTCTGCAGAAGGGCAGAAGTCCCTGGTTCAGGCCTTGGCAATAACGAGGTAAAATGGACTCATCCCCAGTAAAACCACCCTGAAGACAGGCAGAGATAGTCTCACATGCAATTGGAAAAAAAAAAAAGATGGGCAAACACAGCTTGCCTGGACAGGACCCTCCTCCCAAAGAGCCATGGGAAAGGCTCTCAGGTCACAGGAGAGTTGGGAATTCAACATGAAGTAACCTCCTGGGATGCTAGGGAAAAAACCAAATAAGCCAAAATGCAGCTAAAGAGAGTGAGCACACTGAGAAGGGGGTTCTGCAGGGTTTTCCTTGTTCTTCCAACAAAACCAGGCCACCAGCAGGACAAGTTGCTGCAAAAAGCAGAAAGAAACCAGCAGATCCAGGCTCAGGGTGAGTGTGGGCTGCCTTGGGCTCAAACCCAAACTGTTTGTGCTGGAAGGAGCTCACATTCTGTCCATCAGTGCCTCACCTTGCTGGGCACACAGCTCTTTATTCGGAACCCTAAATAAAGAACCAGTGCCCAGCTTCAGGTAATGAGAATTTTATCCTCTCTACAACCTTCCAAAACACAAGTTACCATGCTGAAACCAACAGTTGCTTTTTTTTGTTTTACCCCAACTTTAATGAATCGACTCAAAAGTTTCTCAGTACCTTTGCCATTAATTAAAAAAATAAACATCTTGTGACCCTTTCCTAAGGAAAAACCCAGCGGATCCTGCTCCCCTGCCCTGGACACACTTAGATTTAGCTTGGTTCACACTCAAAGGCCATGATCCAACCAGATATTCAGAGACCTGTATAACACTTTTAAGGACTGCTCCAAACTCTGGCAAAAGTAGGGAAAATAAATTCTGTTAAAGCACCACTTTCTTTCTTTCAAATCTGATTTTTCGAGAATCTTGACTGCAATGCATCACTTCAAATATTTCCTTCCTCATGCAGAATATTTTAATATTAAGCCAGATATTTTTCTATTTCCACAAATTAAATGCACCATGGCTGAAGGTTTGACAGAAGCTCTAATTTGCACATAAAAAGGTAGAACGATTTCAGTTTTGACAGCACAAGCTTTTGATTTGTTAATAAAGGCAATTCTTTCTCAATTGTGAACACACTCCCTAAATAAGACAATGAAGTTTGTAGCAAATAAAAAAAAATCAGCTTCCTGGTGTGGAGAATAAACTTTTGATCCAAAGTTAGTGTAGAAATTCAGATTTTATAAAAATAAAAGAATGAAACTCACATTCAAGCTTTAGTTGTACCAGAGCAGGGATCAGAGGGAGATCCATGTTCCTGCCACTTTCTCTGTACCTGTTGTTGGAAATGTAACCTACCTTCAGTATCCGTGGATGAAGTTCATTGCTAGAAAGTACCTGTGAAAAGGGGAAGTAGCTTTGGGGTTGGGGGGTGAGAAAGCTGTGCGGAAATGGTTTGGGTGAAAATTAACAGAGATTTTCCTGGCCCTGTTCTAATCAAAGTGCAGCCTAAGCACACCAGGATTTCAGACTCATGACAAAACCCAAGCACCACCAAGTTTGTAAACCAAGAGACACAGCCAAAGCCAAAGCCAAGGCCAAGAGACCAAAGCTTCAGAGTGGCCCCTCTGTGCCCATGTCAGAGCCTCCATTTCCCCTGAGACACCACAGGGGAGGAGAGAATGTGGAGCTCCGAGGCAGCCTGCGCAGAGGCAGCTTAAGCATGGAAAAAAAAAAAAATTTGGATCTGTGGTCTGAGATCAAACTATTCTAAACTTTGCCCTGTGTGACAGCCAAAAGCTTCAGCACGGAAGCAAAGCTGAAAGCGCCCAGGCTCCATTTCAGGATATAAAAGGGTAATAAAGCCCCCGCCCACAGGCCTGCCAAGGGCCCGGCTTTTACAGGCTTGGCACAGACTGTCCTGGCAGCAGAAGTCGAGTGAAGCTTCTGCAGGAGGTGAGGAACGAGTCCAAACAGCCTGAGGCACAAACCGGCCAGTGCTGGTATCACAAGTGCCCACTTCTGGTGTGGACATAACCCAGACCCCCAACACGAGGGCTCCTGGGTGCCGCCTGTGTGGGCAGGGGCAGAGCCACGAGCACGGCTGTGAAGGTGCCTCAGGGCACCTCCTCAGGGAGGAGCCAGCACAGCTCCCGCATCACTGGGAAACGCTTCCCGGCCACGTGCAGCCGTGGCAGGAGCTGGGCAGTGTCGGAGTCACCGGGATAGCGGGCACTCAGCAATGCCTGGGCACACCACATCCAGCTCCAGTGGACACTGAGCCCGGACACAACCTGCTGCCATCATTGTTTTACTCTGCCACACGTGGCACTTCACAGTGGCACTTGGCACAGAGCTCTGAGGCACTGGCCCATTTAATGCAAAACCTCCTGATTTTTGTTAATTCAAAGCTTTTGTGAAAGACATTTTTGTTTTCCAAACAGTGTCCCCTTCTGCTTTGCTTTGCTTGGATCTCACCACAGTTGCCTCCTAATCCAGTGTTGGTGAAACAAGGCTGAAGGTATTTTGGTCATGTTTTCACACTCCTGATGTACACTTGCCTTGTCTCCTTCCACTTTCCTTCTGACTACACTCTGCTTCACAAATGCAGCCATCTGGCACAACATCGCAGTTTTTTTCTGTCGACACCTGAGTAATCAGAGCCCTTTTTTCTCTCTCTTTGTTTTTATTTTTAAATAAAGCAAGTGTTTCCAGCTCCAGTGCCCAGGCTTAGAACAGGCAAGCCACGTCCTATTAATAAAAAGCAGCAGAAGTGGGAGGTCATTGGTATTAATGCTGGAAAACATTTAGGGTGAGATGAGAGAAAAAAATTAGCACCCAGTATTTTCCAGCTTTTAAAGAACACTCCTTGGGAAACAAACTGCTTCCATAATATTGTCTGTGTGAAACACACTTACAAAACATTGATGGCAAAGTTGTGGCCCCAAAAATTCAGAAGAGTCTCACCACATGTTGCTGAATGGCCAGAGCTGCATCCCGTGAGTTTCTTGTCTCAAAGGACCCCTCTCAGACTTAGTCTTTTGCTACACTCACCTTTCCCATGCCAGAAATACGTTTGACAATGCTAACTTGATCTCTACCTGGCTGCTATCTCCTCTACACATCTGATCCTACCCCTGAACTCTGTCCCTCCTGAAATAAAGGATGGCCACCACCCCACAGCCCAAGTGACCTGGAAACCCTGCACAGAGATCTACGAGCAAGGGAGCAGCTGTGCCACAGGGAACTCCCAAATCACAGCCTCCAGGCACCCGGACAGCTGGCAGGGGGACAAAACACCAGGGCTGCCTCTGCACCTTCCCCAGACTGACACCTCTGCAGTCTGCTGCTGCTGAGGCACAGCTGGGCCCGCTGCTCCTCTCTCACAGCTTTCACTGCAGTCCTTCCATGC
>NW_008240228.1:4979017-4985480 GCF_000691975.1 Corvus brachyrhynchos
GCTCCCTTGTCCCCCCCACTTGCCCAGTCAAGCACAAAGCAGCCATGGCAGCACCCGGGATTCAGACACAGCTCCTTGGGCACGGGAGTGATGCCCCATCATTCCCGTTGTCCCAAAGCCCAGGCACCAACAGTGCAATTGCTGCTGTCAGTATCAACTGGAAAGTGCCATTGATAATGTGCCAGTGCAAGTCAGCAACATTTGACTGTACAGACTGAGCCTGCAGCAAAATCCTCGCTTCTCTTCCCGTTTGTTCCGAACAGAGCTTCCCAGCAGACTCTCACCAGGCACAGGCTAGGCAGCCACACTGGGCATTGGTGCCACATCAGCTCAGGGACTCTTTGCTTTGCGGGGTGAGCAAAGATTTTCTGATGCCACGAGCAGCTTCTTCCCTCTGTGAGCGGCCAGCAGGGACCACAGCATTCTTTTGGGATGGATTTACAACATATGGAGATGCCAAAGGGGAGGGAAGACGTTTGACCCTATCAGGACCTGAATGCAGACTCAGAACCAGGCTAGGACATTCTGGAGTTGGTTTTGTGAGAAATACCTGTTTTTCAGGATGCAGCCATCTGGCAGATTCCCTTCTTCTCTTTCAACCTGGAAAGAGAGATGGAGCAGTTAATGGGGGAACAGAAAGGCCGTGCAAATTACAAGCTCTGTGGAAAGTTTCTGTGCAAATAACAGTTTAACACTAAGAAGTTAGGTTAAAATGGTTTCAAAGTCTAAAATTAGTTACATTTAAAACTAACAGCATATGCTTTTATTGTCTCTGATCTAAAATATAATCCCAGGAGGCTGTGGAAAGCATGCAAATTACAGAAAGCTAATTTGCTCCAACAGCGACACCTCCCATGTAGTTGGGAGGTCTATTAGACCCAGTGTACTCTCCATTATTTGCATATTGATAGCACCTGCTGAAATACTTTGGGATTTACTTTTCCTGCCAGCAGAGGGACAAAACAAACAAAAAATTTATATAAAAGTCCTTTCATACAGATTTGATGAACAATAAAATACTCAGACACTGCAAAGAATGCCAAATTAGTGAGAGGTAATGGGGTAGGATTGCAATGCCATCTGTGATTTTCAGAGAAACTGGACTGCAAGTCTGCTAAAAAAAAAAAAAAAAAAAAAAAAAAGAAATATCCCAAACCAAAAAACCCCCAAACAACAACAACAAAAAAATCCCTGGAAAGTGCTGGGTAATTTGAAATAGCTCACTTGGCTCAAGTCTGAAAATGGAAAAGTTGAACTAAAGAAATCCAGACACTGCAGCAAGAAAAAAATGAAAAACATGACAAAAAAATCCTACACATCCACAAGCCCTGAAAGCAGAACCCCCCAAAGTGGACCTTGATTAAAAATCTACAAAACCCTAGGCTTTGATATTAGCCAGGCCTGCAAGGCCTAGTCTCCTGCACATAAAACAAAAAATAAATTAAAACCAGCTACAGCCTGAGATTTACTTAACGAGCCAACTTCCAGTCTCTGCTCATGACCACTGCTTCCCCTCCTGGCCCCTGAGCTATAAAAAAAGCCCCTTGTATATTCCTATAGCTCATCTTCCTCAGGGTGAGGGTGAGAGCAGCTTCCTCTCCACAGTAGCACATGGAAAAAGCTCCTTTTCCAGCGCCAGGCTGAGCCAGAGCCGCGGGTGGGATGTGCAGCACGTGCCTCTCTCTGCAGAGCGGATTTGGGAAGCTGACCAGGGAGACAGCGACATTCCCCAGCACCTCTTTTTCCAAACAGGCGGTTGGTCTTCCTAAAGAAGCACCGGCCACGTGCTCATCTACCCCTCAACAGTTACAAGGGGCCTCTATTCCCTGTGCTTTAATTCTGATTATGCACCCTCTCTTTTAACAGGCAAGGAAAGGCCCACCAGAGTTACTCACTGCTGGTGTGCCAAATTCCCGCAGCATTTTAACTGCCATCGTATTCCCAAACCAAGGAGGCAATTGACTTTAAGTTAAAATGTTTAAATTGTTCTCTATGCATTAAAAAAGCAGTGAAAGAGCGTTGCATGCAGGACAACAAAGCAGGGAAAAGTGCAGCAGGAGAGCCACTGACTCCATCCCTTGGCACTGTGTTACCTGTGCCAGGGGAGTGGAGAGGAGGAGGGATATTGCTGGGAAATACATTATTGTTGGGAAATACATTATTACTGGCCTCTCCTCACCACAGACAGAGCCCAGTGTGTCTTTGGGCTCTGCACAGCCAAGTGAGACCTCTGAAAAACTTGCTCAGTGTCAGTGCTAATTACTGGAGGAGGCAATCAACATTCCAGCAACAGGGACCCCTGAAATGCTGCAGACAGGCAGCTCCCACCATGGCCATCAACAAATGCCAATTCCTGTTAATGCCCACGGACTCCTGAATGCTGCAGCACTGGTAGCCAGCACTATTAGCTGGGAGCTAATTAGCAGTAAGTTGTAGGACTAGTTAAAGTTTCAGGATGGCAACCAGATGCAAAGCAGAGGGACTCGGAGCTTGTGATCACTGCTGGAGATAATTTCCAGCACAGTTTTGCATCGAAGGAACCTCTAAATAGCTGGAAGGGAAAGGGATGACCAGAACAGTTCCTGGGAAGCCTCAGCAGTTCAGGGCACTAAGAACCAGCTCAGAACTGTGACAAACTGAGCCCACAAGCAGCACTTGGGAATCCACAGCACATTCCTGTGTTTGGAGAGGTGAAGCATTGAGAGGAATCTGTCCTCTCACAGCCAGGAACAGATCCTGCCCTGGCGTACAGCAGGGCCTGGAGATACGTGCTGGTACTGCCTGTCGTGTGTGTGGCAAAAAACGTCCTGTGCTGCCCCACAGCCCCTCTGTGAAGTGTGCTCCCAGCCACAGAGAGCTGGCCATTTGTAATGGCAGCAGTAAAAATAAAAGTAATAATGATGCAAAAAAGCCACCCTGGAAAGCAAAACCCAGGGCATTCCCTGTTGTAACAAATTACGCTGGATGTTCCTTACCTGAAATTCCGTGCGCAATTAGCAAACAGAATTCTCCACAAGTGCCTCTATGCCCCACTCTCCTTGTGGTGGTTTTGGCAGCCACATTCCCAGCCTGCAGTTTGCCATCCAGCAGCTTCCAAACCACAGCTTTTTCTTCTTTTTTTTTTCCTGATGAAGTTCATGGCAGACAGTGTTTTACCACCTGCACGCTGGGGGAGAAAGAAAGCAAGGGGGAGAGGATCAATATATACAGTGTGTTTATATTCAGCAAGAGCATGTTGCAGAGTGGGGAGCTGTGATGTGTGTGCTTGCATTGTCTAGGAAAGGATCCTTAGTGGCACTGCAGTTGGAAAAATTAATGGAAGATCAGGGGACTGTCTTCAGTGACAAACTTTCACCTGCTAAGTTACAATTCTGTCATAGGAAATGATATCTTGGACTGCAACTAATTTGTGAATCCCAGGAAAGGCAGATCACTGATTCTTCATCAGGACTGCAGGATCTGATCTATAAAAATTTGGGCCTCAGCAGGAGGTTGTGGGAAAGTGTGATTTGCATTTCAATTTTTAGTCCACTACAACCTTTAAATCTTCCTGCAGCACTATCACAATACAAGTTTTTGGTCTCAGTGTGCTCAAAACACATATCAAAAAAATAAAAAATCCTGTTACAATGGCAGTCATTTGCTAATGGGACAGAAAGTGGCATTTATGTTTGAATTGTTTCACAGACCACCATTACATCAGAGTCTTTCATCATTTTATGGGGGATCAAGTCCCCCGACACCCTCCTCGAGGACCCCATGTGGTGCTTGTCACTATCATTCCACTTGCACAAACACCCCGGCCCTTTCAATTTTTATCTGCCCAGAGCCCAGAATATGTTACATGATTTAGGTTTTGTTCTGTATGAAGAATTCACAACAAATAAAAGCCATTTTCCTGGAAAAACAAGCCTGTGAGTGACGGTTAAGGGAATTTCAGGCAGGCCCCCTTTGCAGGAGGGGCAGCAGCTCTGCCATCCCTCCCGCTGACTGATGGCACCACTCCAGCTCATCCTCCATGAAGCAGCCACCAGCACTGGCACCAATGGCAGGATGCTCACTTACTTCCCTAAAAATCTGTCTGGGTCAGGCTCCAACCCCGTGCACACGCTGGAGATGAATTATTCATGGCACAGGAGGGCTTCCCTGTGCTGCTGCTCAGTCAGGGAGGGGGCTTTGCAGAGAGAGGGGGAACATCCACTCCAGAGTCCTTCAGCCAAGGAAATGCTCTGTGAAACGCTCACAGCGTCAGAGATGGGTCTCCATGCCCACCCTGGGGGCTTGGGAAGGCAACTGAGCTGAGCTCTGGGCCAGTGCTCAGAGCTGTGGAACAGGGTTATCAATGTCCTGGCACAGCTCAGCTGCCTCTCCTTGCTCCACACAGAGCCAGGTTTTGTCCTGAAGAGCTGCACATGGCCACAAATTCAAATTTCCATTTATTTTGGCAACTGGACACCTGCTTTCTTTTGTGTAAAATACTATTGCCACTTCCTCAGGTGTGGCAAGACTCAGCAACCCCTTCTGGGGACACATTGTCCAGGAAATCAGATTTCCAGGCTCCAAAGCTCAAAGCCCAAGGCAAGGGTGCAGGAGTGCGTGCACCACATCAACATCCCACGTGTGTTTCCAAGTTTCCTTCTGCTTTTGCTGTTCCTGGGGTTGGTAGGAGCTTTCCAGTGACTTGAGCAGGACAGAGGCTGAATGAAGGACACTTTTTGTACCTGTTTCTTAAAGGCACTTCCAATCCCTCTCCCATCAATGTTGCCATGTGATTTGTTTCCTTGCCCAGTGCTCCAGGCTGGCATTTGCAAGATTGCAGCCCTTGGACTGAACTTCCACCCCAGCTGCTCCTCTCAACAAATGGAAACCAAATATCCACAGTGAAGGTTACAGCTCTTCTTGAAACCCAGGGTGAGGGGTGCTGCTCCATAGGGAAAAGGCACTCCTGTATGTGAGCTCCTCTATCCAGAGACATTTATAAGGTGATTCTACAGGATGATGAGACACTGACCCTCTGAGCTTTCTGACCTGGGACATCTCCAACAGCCACTTTTCAGAAAACCTGCTTTTGCTCCACTGAGTGTCTGAGAGCCCAGCTGGAATATCTAGGACTGAAAAAGCAGTCTGGTCCTGAACTTCCTGCTAAAAATAAATAAATAACAACCTTCACACAAAAGCAGGATAAATAATTTTCCTTTTCTTTCAGGACACGTGTTGAGAGCACAGAAAGCAGTCAGAAGTACAGCTTTTACCAACTGCTCTGCTGCTTAACATCTCTGGCATTCAAAACATACAACTTCTGTGTTTGTACTACATTTCCCTAACAGCTTACATCGAGGCCAAACACACAGCGTTCTGCAGAGGTCTTCTAAAATAAGCTTAGTTAAAAGAGCAAGGTCAATGCCCAACACATGTCAGATTCTGTGAGCAGAAATCAAGGAGTTCGGGGCAAATGGGATATGTCAGGGCTCGGTGGATTCCCATGCCAGGCTCTTTTACCAAGTTCACATTGCTGCTGCCAAAACTAGTAACAATCTCATCATGTGGACTTCAGCTTTGCAAAAGTGTCTAAAAAAACCCCCAATCTCTGCACATGGGCTACTCAGCTCAAGAAAGAAAACTAACACACAGATAAAAGTGTTTATCTGGAGATGCTACTTACTGTCCTTGTAACTGTATTTTTCTTTTAATAGGACATGTGCTGATTCCATGCTTCAGCCCTAGGCTCTATTAAAATCAAATTAAAACCATTAGTAATGTAGTTAATTCCATTTATAATATGACCATCAAGTCAAGAGAAAACATTAAAATAGAAAAATATATATAGATGAGATTTAAGAATTTTTTGAAAAAAAAAAAAAAATAGTTCCATTTGGATCTTTGCAATTTTTTTTAAATAAAAAAGGAAAAGTTTTTCCTGTGTTCAGATAAAGTAACTCTGCCTGGTCTTTTCAACCAGACCTTGCAGAATATTTGTGATTTCAATTAAAACATGCTATTGTCACTTTAGCCTCCCTCTTTGGTATTTTAAATTGATCCTAATGGCTTTACCTTAAGTGTTTTGTGTCCCATAGTGAATCCCTGTCACTTACAGCACCTCCCACTATCGCCCTCCCGAACACTCACTCCTGATAATCGCTCCTTCCCCTGCTCTCAGCGTTCTTGTTCTCCCCCCCGACTCCTCAGCTGGTTCAGGCTGCAAAGTGTTTGCTGTTTAACATCTCTCACATATGGCTTGTTGCTCTGGCACACGACAGCCACGCACTGAAAAGGAGGACAAGAGCTGCATGGAAAAGGCCGAACTGGTGGCTCTGGAGGTGGGGCTGCCTCTCTCAGTGGCTATCCTGAGGGGCAGGAAGGGCAGAGTGGGTTGGGACTGTGACCTCTCCTGCCCCATCCTCTGTGTGGGGCCGAACAGGTGCTCACCCAGGCCCGCTCGCCGCTTCCTGCTTCCTCGCAGAGC
>NW_008240228.1:4985535-4996769 GCF_000691975.1 Corvus brachyrhynchos
GCATCCCTGTGAAGAGATGCCACCAGCAGGTGCCCTCCAGGTTCTGTCAGGGAGCTGCCCCTGGCCCTGCTCCTGTCCCCCTCCACACCCTGGTGGGGAACCAGGAGCCTTCTCCTTCTCACAGGAGCATCCTGTCTCCTTTGCCTTTCATGGATCTCATTATTAATTGAAGAATCATTTAGTTTGCATAATTGTCCTCTGCCATACATAATTCCAACCCTTCTCTTTAAATTGGCTTATTAAACGAAATACAGTCTTCTGGTTTTGTGGCTCCAGCTATCAAAGCTTCTTAGATGGACAGTCAGGGTGACGGGAAGAAAAAAACCGAACTAATAATATTAGGGAGCATCCTTTATGTACATTCATGAGATCTACCAGCAGGTGACTCCATTCTAAAATATCTGTATTTTCATAAAACAAAATGCTTTCTTTCCTACACCCTGAGCATCATCACAATGCCCCCCTCCATAGGATTTAGCACTCTGAAAAAAACAGTGTTAAATAAATAGCACTTTTGCTTAAGCTATGAACTATTTCTTTTTGAATAACACATGAAATTGAATTAGATTCAGGGATTTCCAGAACAGCCTTATCTGTTCCTGTCTAATCAGACCTGATTAATTCAAATCAAACTGCAAACCTCAGTTTTATTTTGCTTTAAAAACTCCAGCTCAACAAATCAGCAGTATGTAGATATCACAGAGGCAGTTAACAGGGAAGCCTACAGACACCGAGCCTCATAGAGTCAAACGGATATGATTAAACATTTGGCATCATTTATTAATATTTTATATATTCAAATATATACAGAGGGGATTGGACCAGTCAGAGAGATGCTCTTCACCAGGGACAATTATGTTTATGCCTAAGAAAAGCAGATCAGCTCAGGTGTCAAAGGGTGTTTCTTCAAAATAGAAAAATTATTAACAAGTAACAGGGTTATGTGGGAGGGTTTGTAACACAGAACTGCACTAAACCATGCAATGATCTACACAGATAATCAAAGTGCTCCTGCCATGCCGAGTGCAGCAGAATACATTCAGTAAGATAAAACAAAATAAAACAATCCCACAAATGCAAGATTGCAAATGCAAAAGAGGCAGCTGTGCAGGAGGTATTCCAGAGATTTAGTGAGCCATTATTGCTGTGCAATGTGCGCTCACAGAGGCTCCCAGACCTGACCAGTTTAATCCACATCAGAGCAGGGACACACAGGGTCAGGAGGCTGACTGTGGATTTGGGCACTGGGCACAGCTGTTTTCCTTAGGTGCAATCCACTTGTCACTGGTGGTGGCACTTTGCATTTGCTGTGTGGCAGCATATGTGCTTGCCACATTGGGGACCCATTATATCCCTTCAGCCTCCAGCCACTTCCCTTCCCTTCTCGTTAGCTGCATGTCCATATATCCTTCCACACTCCTGCTGCATGGCAGTGCCCGCTCTGTGCCCCCTTTGCCTACTCCCATATTAAAACCATCTATATGTGGGCAGAATTATTATATATATTGCCAAATTTACATATGTAAATATATATACACACACACACGTACAGACGTGCTCTGTAAGGAATCGTGTCTATCCCATCATTTACCTTCTCAGAAGTATTTTTGCTACCAGGGAGAGCACACAGAGACAAGGAAAAGCTGAAGAATATCCAAGGAAATCTTTCAAACATGGTGTGAACCCAAACTAAAGGTGAAGGTGTAAAAAGGGGAGCAGATGGACTCTATGTTCATGTTGCAGGTGCTGCAATGAAACACAGGGTTCTGCCCTAGCACAAATCCATTAGTCCATGCAGTTATTTGGGCTTGCAGGTGGAAGCAGTACCTGCCCAGAGAGGCAATTCCATGTTTCTGAGGCTTTGCACTCACAGTGGCACAGCCAGGACCGACTGCAGGACGCAGCCTGGCTCACTGTGGGGTCACTGCACACAACAGTTAAGAAGAAATTTGGTTGATGCCTCATTTTTGAGGGGCTGAACTGCCTCACTCCTAACTCCAGACACACAGGGTTTCCTACCAGGATGCTGGGACAGAGGAAAACCTCTCCAGTCTGGGCAGATGAGCTTGCCCAGCGAAGTTCCCAGTTAAGCAGTGCCCAAGCCTGGTGGAGGCTCTTTCTCGGGCTCCCTGCAGCCAGGACAGGAACAGTTCCAGATAAAAGAGCTTTGCACTCCTAAAGAGCATTAAAAATGCCACAGCCTCTGATTCACATTTTCATAGTTATAACACTGTCCTCGATGACTGGGATTCAGGTAAGGCAAGATCATTCCCCCTCAAAGCAAGAGCATCCCATGGTTTGGGAGCTTCTCACCTGGATGCACAGAGATGAGCCAGTCTGGTAGAGAGGCCCCTGGGAAATGCAAATCCACATTCAGCTTTTTATTTCCACATCTATGAGCAAGCTTAAAATCAAAATTTCCACTCATAATAAGCCTCCAAACTCTAATTAAACTGGTTCTTAAAAAAACCCCAAAAAACAAAACACAAAACCCAAACAACAGAAAAGGAAAAACTGTTTGGCTTTGATGTGCTTCTTTTTCATTAAATACATCTTTTAGTGGTTTCTAAAAGTCTCCTCCCAAGGAAGCAATCACAAAAACCCATTAGGGTTATTTTTATACCATGGTGAGAACACTGAATTACCTTCCTGATGTAGCTCCTGTGTGGGTAAGTGACACAGCCAAGCCTGGATCTGCATGTCCCAAACACCTGCTGGGTTTAGCTGCTCCTCAAAGGCAGTAGTTGGGAAAATGCTGTTCCAGCCATGGCTGGGGTGGGTTTCATACCAGGAACACCGTTCCTCTCAGCAGCTCAATCCCTCGCCAGAAGACTGCCTTGCTCAGCAACAGGTCAGGCCAGCAAAATCCCTCACTTCCAGGCTCCCTGAGTACCAGTGATGGAGGACAAACCACCCCTGGCTTTCTCGGCAGCCCCATTACATTAATGAATGGCACTGCATAAAAAATTGCTGCTGACAACTATATCCTTTCGTAAGTCAGGATGCTTTTAGACACGTCCCTCCAGTCTCCCACCCTCTGTTACACACAAACAGGAGAAAGACTTAGGAAGACCCAAAAATCAGGGTAAATTTGGTCTTTTATGTGAGGCAACTCTTCGTGAATCAGCACAGGAGAACAGTCTGTTCACTTTTGGATGCACTTTTGAGGCAGTTGACTGGACAGCGAGAAAGAGAGAACATCTGCAGATGAACCAGAGACAGGTTTTCCACTGGTACCTGTTGCTGCAGGAAAATTCACAGCTGGGTCAGGAGAGGTGAAAGGATAGAAAACGCCTGTCCAGTTAACATAAATAATTACACTATGCACATACATTTCATGCCATCCCGCTGCCCTCAGCACCACCAGGAATGTTAAGGAGGTGGGAGGCCCCTCTGAGCAGGGCGGTGTCCACAGCTCATGGAAACGCTCCCAAGAACAGCCTGGGAGGAAGATTTTGACTTTTTAACTGCGGCCATCCCCGGCAGAGTGGCTGATCCTCAGCACTGAAGTGGGGACAGAGCAGCCGGGGGTTGCGCGGGTCCCACTCAGGGGGAATGAGCTGAGGATGCTCAGCTCTCCTCCCTGTGCTCTGCACGTGTGAAACTTTCTGTGTTCCTCCCTCTCAACAGAAAGGTTCCGCCTTTTGGGTGATTTCTGTTCAGCAGCCCTCAGCCACACCACAGCAACAAAAACTTCGCAAACTCCTTGGTACTAAAGCTACAGCCTGTAACCCGGGTCGAGGTTTTATTGGCCATCGAGATCAGAAGGGGAGAAGCACTTGGGAGGACATGAACGGCCAACTCAGCTGCTCGGAGAAAGGAGCTGATTCACGCTGCCAACACTGGCTCTTACACAGATAATAAACTAGACTGGCCTTTCTCCTGACATCACACTTCAATCAAAAACTTTCTCGCAAAATGTCACTTTCAAAGTTGCGGCTTTAAAAAAAAAAAAAAAAGAAAAAAAAGAAAAAGTCTTTATAAAAAATTCATGGCCACAATGATCTGATAATGCAGCTTTCTGATACCAGCAGATGTTTTGTCTAACATGTTCCCTGAAGCTGTACTCTGTGCCTTCATATCTTTCATTTCCAGTTGCTATCTGCTGACTGTGGGATGTCATGTACGTACCCTATAGCGATGCGCAGCCATCGCAGCTCACACCGCCGCGCGTAATGAGCTGCACAAGATGCTTGTCGCAATAACTCCGCACTTCCCCGACCATATGGAACACAACACTCCAAAGCCCACAGACACTTTTTTTTATTACAGTTCAGATCCTTAAAACATAATCTGTGTGATGTCTAGTGAATGTACGTGAAGAGCTGCTGAAAACAAAGTTAACACTTGTTCACATCATCTGTTACAAATGTCCAATTTGGGACAATAAATTTCCTCGGAACCTGTTCTTTTGCTGACTCGTTGCTTTATCTTTTTTCTCTTTCTCTCACGTCGTTTTTTTTATGAACTATGCATATGTATTAAATGGGATTTGTTGTCCCTAGATACCAATTTGCATAAAGTGCAAGCCATCATTGGTTGGAGAGAAGCAAATTACTTCTCCAGCAAGATCACACTTCTTTTTTTTTTTTCTTTTTCTTTTTTTTTTTTTTTAATTTTAACAAACCACAGGCAGAGGCTGTTAACAGCACTTAGCCAGATATGCAAAGTATCACTTTTCTCAAAAGCAGCTTGATCAATGAGCCAAAAAAAAAAAAAAAGGAAGGAAGGAAGGGAAGGTATTATTCAGTTAAGTACAATGCAGAGATGTCCCAAGACTGACGCTGTTCACCTGTAACTCGAGCTGCCTGATTCCCAGTAAAACAACAACCCCAGCATGGCTTAGCACTCGGGACACAATGCAGAACAGCCCAACTGAGCAGAGCCTCTCAGGATCACCATTCCACCTTCCCAGTGTCCCTCCCAATGTGCTCCTAGAAGTCCCAAGTGTGGTGGTTCTTTCACATTTGCAGGAGCCCTTCCTGCTCATCCACATCCTGCACATTTACTCACGTTGGACAATCCTGCAGGGCTGTGCAAACACAGCCTGTCCAATGCCCTCCCGATTCCACTGGCTCCCTGGCACAGGGACGCTCCACAGGATGGCAGCTGCCATCCTAGCAGGCCTTGGACAAGGGCAAGCTCCTTGCTTTCCTTATGCTCTTCATTGCACACACCTGGGACACGCTGGCAAGAGCCTGGGCTCGGAGACCGTGACAGATTCCCAGGTTCCGAGCAGCCCTGCAGGAGCCCTCTGCTCCTGGCAAGGAGGAGAGACAGAGGAGGGGATTTCACAAATTCTTCAGGAATCAGATTACCTAAAGCAAAGCTGTGGTGCACAGGACGATGTAGAAGAGCACGAGCCCACCACTAAAAGGATTTGCAAGCCAGGAGCCAGGCTCAGATACAACATGTGAGAGAATAAAATCACCAAAGGGAACAAATCAGCAAAGGATGCTGAGCTGTAAAGTTTCCAGCTAGGTCTGAACTTCCCAAGAATTTAGTGCTGGGAAATTGCTGGGGGTGCTGTGGAGAACGGGTCCTCTCCAAACATAATCATTTCTTCTACTGAGCTCTCTAAAAATGACCGCAGGGTCTGTCTCTCCCTAAACATTCACTCAGAATTCAATCCCAAATCCATCAATGTGATATGTTTGGATTATGTTACTTCTGCATTTAATGGACAGATGATACTCTCTTAAGAATGGTTCCTGGGATCACAGAGAACATTGGTAACTGATTGCAGACACAGGACAGTTAATCTGGACACTGGTGGCGACTTGAGGTGTCTCTGAGGGAGCTGTGGGTGCCAAAAGAACAAATGAGGACGCAGGGTGTGCAAATTCTCAAGAGGGAATCTGTATTCCCTCGCTACTTTAGCATCTATCCAAAGACACACAAATACCCACAGATTTTATGCTGTGTGATGATTTGAGGGTGGAAAAAAATAGTTTCTGTCTGCAAAAAATATTGGCAACTTCCTGCAGCTCTTGCAAAAAGGCTAAAATGCCACAATTTCACACATTTCTGCTATTAATGTGTGCTGCTTTGTTTCCATGTTTGTATTTGTCACATTAAAAAGGAATAAAATAGAGTTTAAAAGAAGATCCTGACTCCCAAATGAGCACAAAAGCACAAAGAAATCATGCAAAGATTATTGAGAAAAACTCACAAGAGGGAATTAAGTGGAGGCTTGGAAAATGGGGCTTTTTTTCACAACCAAGGGCACTGTCACTGTTGACCAATGGAATCGCTGTGGGACCAAGAGAAATCCTGCTTGGGACACTCCCTCAGATGGAGAGAAGTGCACAGACCTTGTCTCTCTAAACCTGCTGCAGGAAAGGCAAGAAGGATCCACAGATTTCCCAGGCTTCTCTCGCTGGAAAGCCCTGGAACACTCACCTGGAAGCACAAAGGCTGCTGTGGGTGCCTCAGTGCAGGAGCATCCACAGCCCAGGCCAGCCCATCTCTCTGGATTCAGACATAGCCAAAGGAATCCATTGCTAAGCTGAGCTGAGCCCTGCCTAGAGACCCAGAGCTTGATAACATGCAATCATGGGCTCCCACTGCAGCAATTCCACATAAACCCAGGCTTGGAAAGAGGAGTAGCAAAAAAAAAAAGTGTTTTTCTCCTTCCTTATCTGTACCCACTCCATTTTACCTAAGGCTCACTATTAGCTCAGCTGGTGATGTCACTTGCTCCACTGGAACCTGTTATCATGGAAGATTCCTCACAGGATTTTCTGTTTTGCCAGAGCCACTCTTTGTGCAATGCTGTATTTCATTCCATTAGATAAAGGGTTAAGGAATTCACGTTTTACCCATATAGACTAAGTTATACTCCCTGTGGGTTGCTGGCTTCCCATTGGCTGGAACAATGACCTTGGAAACAGACAAAAATGATGCATTGTTGCAATAAATATTATAGCTTGCACCTGTTTCTAATTAAGTCTGCCAAAAAATTTTCAGAGATACTGAAAAGAGAAATGTGTTGGCTTCTAATCGAGTGCTCTTTGCTGTTTGATCTGGATTTTTCAGCCCCCCACATGACCTCGCCTTCTTGGTTCTTGTTTTTCTTTTTCTTTTCAGACTTGTAGAAAGCACGAGATTGAAAGAAGGCTTCTGAAAGAAGAACATCTCTGCCTAAAATCAATTGTGACTAAAAACCTGAAAATGGATGGATTTACACCAGGGCTGAAAGCCATTTATGGCAGGATACCTCAGAAATCTCTAGTATGGATTCTTGGTTGCTTCGGTGTGTTCTGGTCTTCTCCTTTTCCTTCACCTCCTCCTCCTTTTTCCTCTCACCTCTTTTAAACTTCCAAACTCAAAACAATCCCTATTGGCAATTGGGATCAGGATCACTGGGAAGCTGGAAGATTTTGCAACTGGATTTCAAGATGTTGCAGAAATAGCTGAGGAAGGATTTTCCTGCTAACGCTCACCAAGGAAAACGTAAAGGGAGCAGTGGTCACTTGGCCTTCCAGGGTTAGGGACACCTTGGGAGGTCTCTGGCAGTCACTGCATCCAGCTCCATGGACAAATGCAAACATGTGGCAAATGCTGCCAGTTCTCCTTAACAGAAGAAGTAAGGAAATAAGGAATTACTGTCATCTCCCTTTGGCAAATGGGAACTGGAAGCCAGAGCTCAGCCAACACTTCTGGCTGTCAGTGACAGAAGCAGCCCAGTCCCTTTGGTCCCTGTGGGGTCCCTTTCCTCACGCTGGGATAAGCATTTGTGCATCTGTATTTTGGAACTGATTGAGGAACTTATCCATCTGAAAACTAATCCAGGGAGAAAAAAAAAGCAGCAGAGTTTTTATTTCAGCCGCATCAAGTTCCTAATTTTGGTTTGCAGGCAGCCTGGTGGGGTGGGACTGAGCAGCCAGGAGAGAGGAAGTGCAGTGCAGGAATTTTGGATGGAATTACATGGAATCACAGAAGAAACACGTTGTGACCTCAAGCAGAAAGTGTGGGTCTCCAGAATTCACAGATGCCTCTCTCTGTTGTAAATGCCACCAACCTCCCATCCCAGCAGAGCTTTGCTGGCTGGGCACCCTGCTCTGAGCCACGCAAGGGTTCTTGTGCGTGGGCAATGGATCTCAGAAGTGTCTGTCTGGTGGAATTAGTTGACCCTCTGCCCAGCCAAAAATGAATTATTTGGGGGTGGAGGCTGCAAGGGGATTATTTCAGCAGCCAAACTAATGAAGGTGGGATCAGGCGCTTAAAAATAAGCACAGACACAAGGAAGGTGTGGGAACGGACGGGAAGGGAAGAGCTCAGCCTGTGCAGTGGGATGACGCCCTGCATCACTATTATGGCATGAGTTTTTTCCAGGAGGAGAGATGGAACTACAGAGATATTTTGCAGGGTTAGCACGTCTTCCTCTGTCTGATACACTCTCTCTTTTCCACTTTTCCCTCGGTGGCAGGTAATAAAATGCCTGCTGGTACCCCCCATGACTGGAGGTACCCAGAGTGGTTCAGCCCATCGTGAGTGCTGTGCCAATCATTTAACAATTCCCACAGCTGCCTTTGTGAGAAGCCTCTCTCTTAAGCCTCTGGTTTAAGAATTTAGAGTAATCATGTAAAAATGATACCCCTGTGCTCTATGATCCGCTGAATCTCACTAATGCCGGATCCCAGAAGAGGGCTTATTAATGAAAAGATGCAATGCCTCTCTCTCTGCTCATGTTTCACATGAATATCTCTCATGGATTCAGCAGTAAAGCGCACTGCTGATAAAGTGAGTATAATGAACCTCCGTGCTCCATGAGAATGGAATCTCGGACTGATGAAGTGGTTACCTGCTCCACTTCCCAGCACAATGGCAGGCTCCAGCGGCACAGGGAGAAGCACCCGGTGCAGCACTGCCAGCTCCCAAATCCGGGCTCTGCTCTGCCATCGATGCCTTTGGATGTGTGAAGAGATCGGGAGTTTGGAAGGGAGCAGTTCATAATTAGCTGAGAGAAATGAAATTATGTTTTACTGTAAATCACTGAGTCAACAGACAAAAGGAGGGTTTTAAAGGGACAGCAGCACCTTGAGGCTACTCTGTGTCCTTCCGACATCACACAGGAATCAAAAACCCCGCTGGCTCTCGACACTTCAACAGCTTTCCAGCAAGGACAAGCACCAAGTGTTCTGCAAACAGCAGGATCCTGTTTCCAGCCCCTGACATCTCACTGATTTTCAAGAAGTCACTGAAAATACTTTCAAGTAGTACATCTGTCCTGAAGCTCCTCTGCTAACGGCAGTGGCTTCTGCCATGGAGAATTTCAAATTGTTTTAAATCCTTTTGCTGTAGCTGCTTGAAAACACACAAACAAAGTACCCCCCCCCACACACACACTAACAAGAAGAAAGGTGGATTCCATGCCTATCCATGGGAAAAGAAAGTAAGTGACTACCCAGAAAGCACTGTGAGGCAAAGAAAAGGAGCAGGTAAAACACTGTAGGCAGCACGGCAGTCAGGCTCTATATTTCTCTGAGGCCCTCTGTGATTTATGATTTCCATTAAAGGGAACAAAAGCCTTACAAATTATCCCTAATCTTAGCATCAGTAGGATGGTACAGGACAAGCAACAACAGTCTGGAAGGTGTCACTCTGATGCATCCCAAAAAACCCACAGAGACCAGGGTAGAGTCCAACAACCAGACTGTATCTGCTCAGTGCATCTCTGATACCGGGCTCACCTCTGCAAAGCCAGCCCCACGCAACCAAATCCAAATTTCCCAAACCTTCTGAACATGGAAAACTATCACAGAGATCGCAGCACTGAAGAGAGAACGTAATCCCACCTCAAACCTTAGCTGCCATCCTCTGCATGTTACCAACCCATGGAAAAGGGAGCGTTGTCCCTCACTTTGACGGGATTCTCTGGTTAGAGGGAGCTCAAACACCCTGAAACTCGGCAGAGCTTAAGGCAGGGGCTGCATTTTGCACGAGCGCCTTGGGCACAACTCCCTGTGTTATTCATTCCTAAATGCCCCGTGTGTTGTCTTTAGAAAGGAAGGCAGCCACACCACCTTTCCGTGTGTGCTTTCCTCCCTTGGCTTTTACATTTCTTCCACACGCAGAATGTACTTAACTCGCTGCTTATTGAATGAAGGATTAGTATTATTTTCCTTCCTCCAGTGAACTTTGTTTCACTTCATCCTGCATACATTTGGCTGGGCTGTGTTTTCCTGCCAGCACACCACTGTTCAGCAAACTACCGTGCTTAAGGCCAGCCAGCTAACACAGTGATTCCTTTTTACTCCCGAGGAGTGTTTCCGTAATCACGGCTGGGCTGGGGGATGAATGACAGTTTACACCAAGAAGCACAAAACGCACTTCCAGCGTTTCCACTTGCTGAGCTGGGACGGAGCTAAAGCAGCTTCAAACTGCCAAGACATTTGAGATATCCAGGGGAAGACACGTTCGGAAATGGAGCCTGCTCCTTAGCTCCTCTGCTAGCACAGATGCTGACCAAGGACTGGGAAGGGAGCTACTTCCCCATCCTCCCTTTTCTGTGCTGTCACATCTCACATTGAGCTAGACTGGGAGCGTTGGAAAAATTAGTATAAAACTAATAGGTAATAAATTTTCAATGGCTCTGTATTTACAGTCTCTCCTTTTTGTTGTTGTTGTGGTTATGATTGGTTATGTTGCAAGGAGAAAAGAAGGGTCTCTTTCCAACTCTTGGAAAACCAGGTTGGAAGTTCCTGTTTCACTGCAGCAATGCAGACCTCTCTGGTGGAAGTGTTTTCTTTTTCTGGTGGAATTATACCTCAAGTCCTGCTAGGTAGCTCTTCTCTTTGTTCCTGTGAGCCAAGATCATGCTATGCCATGCTTATAATATAACCTCGCACTAAAAAGGAGATTACAAAGGGGGCAAAATGCCCTAGAGGATTCCCCTTTATCAGAACCTTCCCTGTCAGTGTGCCTTCTCATTTCCTGAGCTCTTGTCTGATTATTAGTGTACTGACAGAATAAAAATAACCTCATATTCCTACATGAATCATAAATAAAACCCTTTTATTTCATCAAAGAGGCTGGCAGGTTTATAGTCCTTTGCAATGCATGCACGATGTGAATGACATACCTTTAATTTTGCTGACAAGCTTGTCGGGGTCCTAATGAAAAAGAGTGAAAAGTGGGTGACTTCTCTAAAGGTTTAGCAGTTGCTTTTTGGTGAGGATATATATTTCACCTTGCCACTGTAATCAAGGAGCCAACTGATCTTGGTAATG
>NW_008240228.1:4996791-4999515 GCF_000691975.1 Corvus brachyrhynchos
GTCTTCAGGAAGGCCGAGGCAACAATACCACAGTGATTATTGCCAATATTACAGATTAAAGCAACCTGGGGGGAATAAAGAGGGGGAAAGGGGAAAGAAAACTTGAGCAGGGTCTGTGGTAGAGCTACAGGTACCAAGGCACATCAGCAATGATCACATTCCAGGTTTTGGTCATTCTAGATTTATATCCCTGCTGTACACCAGCCGGTAATAAAATCACCATTCCCACCTGGATTCTGACAGTCCATATTCCTCCCCGTTTGCTCAAGCGGACACTTCGCTTTTAGAAACCAATATCAAGAATGGTAGAGGTTACCTTGGGACAGCCCCATCAAAAAGGAGAGAATAGTGCAGAAAATTCCTTTTGGTGACAAACAAGCTTCCTGATAAAGGTTGCACAAAGAAAGAACTGTCCAGGTACACAGAAAACAATCAGAAAATCTTTCCTGTTTCCAGTCTTTCAGAAAGTGAAAAGGTTAATTGCTCTCAAAGAGGGAGGCAAACAGTTAAAATATGTATTTTTAGCAGTATTGAGAGTTCTTTCCCTGTCTTCAACACATCCTTTCTTATTTCTCCTCTCCTTCTTCTGTCTCCTATTTTGCTTATGTAGAAGTCACAAAGAACACAGGGCCCTAAGTTTGCTTTCCAACCACAAACAAATCATCAAAGCCACAACCATTTTCCCTTTCATAAAAGGATTCCTGATTTTTTTGGAAGTGTCTCAGGTCTTCACTTGATAATTCTGAAAGAAATTAAGGGAATAGGACAGCTTTATTTGATCTCTTGAAGCTTATCCTTCTTTTTTGGTAGCAATTCCTGTCTTTAGCAGTACCTCACCAGAGAAAGTTTGGGATTTGGCAAGTTACAGTGGCCTGACTGCTGCTCCTTTTTGGTTTTTATTTTTTTGGTTTTGGTGGGGATTTAGAGGTGAGGATGCTGAAAGAGAAAATGACAGGGATGTAACTAAGGTCATCTGAATAGAGAAAGAAACAGGGGTTGTGTGTGCAGGACTGTGCATACACGGGGAGGTGGGGCAGATAAAAGGAAAAAATAATATGGACTCTGGATCCAGACTGCTATCTTGACAGGATTTTACAGGATTCCAGAGCTGCACTTTTAATTTTCATTACTTTCCATCTTCCTTTGATAAGCTCAGGAGCAGTATCTAATTTTATTAGGCGCTTTTCATCAAACGTGGATATCTTCCTTCCTCCAGGGATTCCCTAGCCACAAAAACATCAGCTTCTGTGAAACATTACCTAATCCCAGTTAGAGTTACTTGACCCTAGCAAGCTAAGAAATAAATTTTACTCTTCATGAGAGTCCTACTGTTTACACTCCAGAAAAAAATTCTTAGATCTCAAAGTTTTCAGAGGAAAAACATATTTCATAATGCCAGAAAACTAGCCTTAAAGACCTGGGCCATAGAAGCCTGAAACTGTTTCTTGTTTCAAATTAAATATGCTGACAGACTTCCTCCTGACTGTGGCTGACACCAGGGCCTGAGTTTCTCGGCATAAAATCCAAATGGGTGAGGGCACGAGCCACATCCAGTCCCACATCACTACCTCTGGCCCTCTGCCTTCCCCATGAGGCTGCTCACAGAGGAAACTGGTGAGAATCAAAGCCCTTCTCCCTGCCCAGAGCAGAACAAACTCCTCAGCAGGAGGCTCAGGGTTTGGTGAACCTCTCAGAGCGAGGGTTTGGGTGGTGAGTGACTGCACCAGCGGGAAGATGCTGCTGGTGGCAACCACCACAACCCCAATGCTTCGGAAAACAGTGGACCAGGCGCTCCAGCTGTACTGCTGTCACTTGTTCAGCTGCTTGCAATGTAAGGCCTTGCTACAAAAGGTTAAGAAAAGACTCATATACTCCAAAACTATCAGTTTGTCATCACTATTAATAATACTTTATAGTACTTAACATGTTACTTTTCATCTTCAAAGCACTTTGCAAATATTAATTAATCCTCACAATCTGCCTGTGGGGTAAGCAAGTGCTGCTGCTTCCAGAGCTCAGGCACAGGGTTAGCTGACATTCCCAAGTCCAGAGGGTCAGGATCAGCCTCTGCATGTCCTGCAATTAAAGATGGTGTTACCCCTTCTCTTAGATGGGGGTGGTGAACATGTACCACTTTTGTTGCACATGAGATGCTTCCTTAAAGCGCTGGCTTGAACTGACAACTGCAACTTGGACAAGGCTGCAGCTTTCTCCCCTCCCACGTATTTCTGCATTGCTGGAAGAGGTGGGCAATTACTGCCAGCTGATTAAAGGTCTAGGCTCATGGAGGAGTTCTAAAACTACTCCCCAAGCCCTGCTTTGCAGTGGAGAATTGTGTGTGTGTACACAAGAGTGATCAGAGTGTCACAGCTTAAAGAAGCAGCAGATTTCTTTAAGGATTTACCAGCCCACCATCACTAAGACATAACAAAAGGAAGAGTTTCACTGAAAGCAGCATGTTTTTGCGAGGACTGATTAGCCTAATGTTTGGGCTTTCTTCACTTGTGGGTTTGGGTTTGTTGGTTTCATTTTTAAACAACTTCCAACACTTTCAGTGCTAACAACGGAAGGAAGGTTTAGAGGGAAGGACAGGCCCATGATGTGGTTTTATTTGTCCATGCTTCTTTGAGTTGGTAAATCACACTGCATTGCTTTATTGAGTGTCCCTTTAGGAGTATATTGGAAAAAATTCTATCTGCCACAATTAATAGAGTGCCTAGTGCA
>NW_008240228.1:4999553-5003624 GCF_000691975.1 Corvus brachyrhynchos
GCGGGAGCCCTTTGGTCCCACACTGGATGCCAGAAAGGATAGTGGCTGTGACATGTGATACAACTGCTGATAAATGATGGTGATAATGCAGAACAAAAAGGCTAATGAGTTCTCCCCAACACCACGCTACTTTCATGAAATGAATGTGATGATGGCCCTATTTTCTATTTTTTTCCTTTTTTTTTGGCTAGTCAGGTTACTTATCCCTGTACCTGCATCTTGGTTTTATCTTGTCTGCACAATGCCATGGAGAGAGAGCCAAAATTAATGTCAGCATCTGCCTTCACTTTTAAACTATAAAAGAGCCTTTGAAGGTAGAGTAAACCAAAGAGGCCAGTAACTAATTATAACCCATTGTACTGGACTTTGGGAATAATGAATAGAAGCTATTCCCCGTGCGCTTAGCAGAGACAGTGGTGCCTTTGTGGTGAGGGAGATCCCTTCACTGGACCAGAGAGAGGAGAAATGGGATTGTTAATGTATGTAAGAGGCAGGAGGATTTCTATGGTGCTATTTCACTGCAGAGGCAGAAGGGAGCAGAGCCAATCATGGGAAGCGTAAAGGTGTGAAGGCACAAAGATGGAGAGTTGATTAAAAGCACCGTGGGGAGCACGGGCGAACAAATCAATGGTAATGATGGAATTATGCCCGAGCGGAACCCAACAGTCTGCGGTGTCCTGGTGACTCGGAGCTGGGGATTAAACGCTGCAGGAGCAGAGCCGGCCCTTGTCCAGCCTGTCAGCACTCAGGGATGGGGTGATCGATGGGATGGGTTCTGCTGCACGTGGGGTAAGAGCTCTGTCGGGGAAAGCCCAAGGCCAGCACAGGCACCTCTGCACCCTGTGAGGTGTGGGGGTGGAATCCTGCCCAGGGTGCAGGAGCAGTGGGGTTGGGATGCCCACATGGCTGTCACGCCTGGAGCGGGACAGGGCTCAGCTGGGGGAACAGAAGCACGAGGTAAGAAAAGGTAAAAGATGAGGAAAGGGGCCCTGAGGGTGCTCGGTGACGTCAGGGAGGCAGGGGAGGAAAGCCCCAGAGGATCCTGGTGGTGCAGGGACATAAGCGGCACTGGGGACACGAGCAGCACTGGGGGCCGAGTGGGGCAGCTGGGCAGGGGCTTGGAGGTGCTGGCAGGAGCTCAGGGAGCACAGATCAGAGCTGGCTGCAAAGGCACTGAAAGAAAGGCCTGGAGCAGCCTGCAGGGAGGGAAGAGAGGACTGGAGCAGCTGCCAAGATCAATGCAGGCCTGCCTGTAGCTGGGGCAGCAAAGGCTGAGGGCTGTCTGCCCTCCCTGAGTTCGCCCTGCTGGCACTGACACCTCTACGAGCAGAATTATACAAACACAGCCTGGGTTCCCTTCTCCTCTACTCTTTTAGGGATTCCTCTGCTGCTTTGAGGCACACATCTTTCTGCACATAAATATCCCAGAAGTCCTTATCCCTACAGCAGAGTCACTAATCCCACCTGACTTTGTGGTTGGTGACCTCAGGAGAGAGGATCTGGGGACCATCTGCCTGCCCCAAGTTGGTCACACAGTGTTGCCAGAGGGGAATTCAGATGGGTGAAGGACGAGCCTAGGAATAGAGCCTGTCAGGACAGAAGTCTGTCCACAAGGGACTATGCCAGAACATGAAGCAACCCAGAAATTTTCTCTGATGGCATCAGCCACACCAGCCCAGAGCCAGCTGCAAGGGCAGCGCTGCCCATGTGAGGAATGCAAGAGGACAGTTTGACCTCAGGTGTTGCATGACAGGAGATCCTCCCACACCACACAGCTAGAGCCAGACCTTTAGCAAACATAAGGGCCACCATGCCCGCCCTTTTGGCACGACCTCACGGTGAAATAAGTGAAAGCTAAACATTTTCGAAGTCAAATATTTGCCCAGTGGTGAAACAGGCCACTGCAGCCAGAGAGAAGCTGTTCCTAGGTGGCCTCAGCCTGTGCAGATCCTAAAGGACTGCGCTGGTGGTCTCAGTTAAGAGACCTTCAGATTGCTGGAGTCTACTTGTGCTCAGGCCAGCTGGGGAGGAGAGAGCCAATTTTAGTCATCCAGAGTCTCCAGAAATAAAATTCTCGAAAGGAAAAGACAAAGGCTCATAAGTAGAAAACGCACAGATTCTTTCCAAATGGTCTTAATGAAGATTATTGAAATATGGAGAGTTAAAATATCCCATATGTTAGCTCCCTTATGGATCTCTTATACAGACTCAAGCCTGAGCACAAACTAATAAACCCCTTATCAAGAGAGGAGCTCAATAGCAAAAAGCAACAATCTGGTGTTTGGCTGCTTCTTTGCTTTTTCCTAATAATAATGTGTGAAAAGCCTAAAAGGAAAGTATAAGGCTCAGAACTGGGCTTGGGCATGTGCCCCTGAACAGGCCCACTCTCCAGAATGTTCCCTTCACTCTTGAAAGCAGCAAGCACCAGAAAGTGGAGAGGGAGACCTGGACACGGCACAAATATTAAATGTAAATACAGCACATTCCAGCACAGCCCCGGAACTGAAACAAGCCCTAGGGCAAAGCTCTCCCTGTTGGTGACAATGCAAAGGACTTCAGCATAATGGTATTTACTCAGTTAAATGAGAGCTGTAATGCACTTCAGCCTTAGAAACAAAACTTGAGCTATTTTCAGACCTGAGGGTTTATTTGCATGTGGCTGGTGGGAGTCACCATTGCCACCAAAGGCTCTGCTCTGAGAGCCTCCTCAGCAGGAGAAACGGAATGGAAAATGACGCCCTTTAGCTTCAGCTCAGCAGAACCCAGAGCAAGGAAGCACAGACTTAGTTTAGATACAAACAGAAGTCACTTCGCCATCTTTTACTTCCCTTTCCCTCAGTCAGTTGGGAAGAAATATATTCATCCTCTTGAATATCTCTGGCTGAGAATTAAACATTATTACTGTTAGGTACACTCATAATAAAGGGTGATGCTAACATAGTCAGTAGCAAGTCTTGTCTAGTACAGAGAAATTTTTTGCACGTGAGGGTGCTGGGAAGCTTTAATGAGCACCTTTTCTTTTGCCTATGTACCAGTCAGAGTCACCTACTTGCTTAAAATGGATTTTGATATTTATTTTTTAAAATGTATCTTCTCAAGCTTTTCAACCCAGAGTATGCAGTTTTAGTGAAGCTCTCATGGTTGTGTTCATGCTAAACCCAACTCAGAAAACTGACCTCTCTCAGGATGAAATTTTCTTTAAAAATATGATGTGGCAATTCCATTTCTAATAAAGACTACAGAGCTGTCTTCATCTTTGGCCATGTATGGAAAGCATTTGGAAAAAAAAACCACTTTGTTTTTGTAGATCCAGCAACTCGAGAAGACAGCAATGAGTGAACAGTGGGCTAATCATTCTGTCTCCACTGACAAGCAGGGAAGGAGTTAATTATCTGCTTCTTTTCACTAATTCTCTCGCAGAGCTCGGTTGTGCATATTAAATGTCTAAGTTACCAGATTTAAAGAAAAACTTGATCTCAATTTGGCTACATATTAGAAGTGCCATTCCCTGTTGTCCTACCTAGCACTGTTAATTGCATACATTTAGCCCTCTATTGGAGAATAATTTAGCTTCAGATTGAAAAGAAACATCCCTGGCCTTGGTTATTTTGGCATACAAGACTCCAGTATGACTCTGTTTTCTAAGCAGACATTAATGATTCTAAAACTAATATTCATTGTTTGAAGAGGCATAGCAGCCTTGGCATTTACTTAACCTTTTGTCTCATGTATGAGACTGAGTCAGCCTAAATCCTTTTCTTAATTAATATCTATTCTTTTTTTTTTTTCTGTTCAACATTATTTATTAAACAATTTGCATGCAACAATTAAGAGTTGAGAGATTAGAAAAAAAACCCCACTGTAGAAGCAAGCTCACTTGGTACAACAATAACCATGAAACTGGTTCTCCAGCTCAAACAAAGCTCTGAGCAGGGATGAGAGAGGAACAGGGAGTGAGGAAGGTCAGGTTAAAAAAAAAAAAAAAATCGAAAATCAAGTCCCACCATTCACCTCTTAGCCCTAACATTAAGCTATTCCCTACTAAAAAAGAAATAATTCTAGAGGGAAAGA
>NW_008240228.1:5003642-5004702 GCF_000691975.1 Corvus brachyrhynchos
GGAAAGAGATAAAATACAACTGTAAAAGCATAAAACCCTGGGATTTGACACCTCCAGTGAATGTCAGTGATGACAGTTATGGTTGTGAATAAAGTGCAATCACTGAAACTGTTTGCTTATTGCTGTGGTAGAAAGAAATTATCATTTCAGCTTCCTGTCGTGCCTCACAGGACAGCACTGCCCGCTCCACATGAGCCACCCCAACTGGAGCTCCCTGCTTTTCCAGCCTCTTTGTTTCTGTGCGCTTCCTCGCACTTTTGTGATCACAACTACACTGAGTAACTTGCTGAGTGTGCCACAAAAGACCCTTAGGAATGTTCAGATCTACATGGAAGTTGGCAAGGACACTTTTGGCAATGGCAATAAACCATTCTGGGGTAGCAGTAGGAGCTGTATGACATTGACACAGAGCAGAATGGCAGCTGCATACACACGGAGTTCACATGGAACAGAGGCTCCAGCACCTCTCCTCACCTCTTCTCTCAGGCAGCAGCACATGGAATCACAGACACTTCACTCAGGGGACTGTCTGCAACACCAGAGACTGAATCACATTTTACATCTAACCAGGGCTGTATGAGAAACGAGACCTACAGGAAAAACCCAATGCTCTCCCAAGAAACACAGGAGTGATAATATGAGCTGTACCTTGCACCCATCAGGATACCCATCACCCCACAGGAACAGGATTCACTGGCATCAAAGTCATCCTAAATCCTCTATTAGCCAACCCCTAATGCTCTTGGCATCACCTTTCTAAAAGGCTTTAGGAGATCGCTGGGCACCACACAAAGCTCTTGCCCCACACCTTTCACATGAGCCAACAGAGAGTGAACCCTCCTACCCTGTGACAAGGTCAAGACTTGCTCAGGGGAAAGACACAGTGAAGGAAAAAACTGGGACCAATGCTTAAAAACTGTCCTGAGAGCTGAACTGGACCCCTGCCACTGTCTCAGTGCTCCAAAAAGAAACACTCCAGGGATCCAGATGTGTCATTTTCTCCACAACTACCTCACCAGTGTGACACCACTTTAAATATTATTTCAGACACAGAGTTCAG
>NW_008240228.1:5004722-5017303 GCF_000691975.1 Corvus brachyrhynchos
TCAGGGCAAGAACTTTGGCGGCAGGTTTTAAAATCCAAATGCACGTCTATAAACCCAACATATTAATAACTTAACAGTTTTCAATAAGACATCAACATTTGCATGCAACTTCCTACTTGTTATGTGCAGTACTACAATTTTTTAATGTTTCTTGGACGCTGGCCAGAGAGTCTGAGTCCCTAGTTAGTTCATCTATTACTTTCTTGCCACAATAGATCTGGGTCTTGGCCAAGTACTGGACTCATACTGCATACAAAAACACAAAATTCTCTCCCTTATCTGTTGATAGTCTTCACTTCCCAGGGAAGGGAGAAAAAAATAGCATAAATTAAGATAAATAAGTAAATACATAAAAATTCAACACTAACTGTAGTAGAATTATTTTTAGCATTTTTAACACTACGTGTAATCAAAAGATTTCCTTATGTATTTATACTGCTTTAGTCTCCCAAGAGTCTAATTCATGACTATTCACCTGAACAGGAGAGGAAGATCTCTTCCTTAAATCCCTCCTGGAGCTCCTCAGGCTTTCCACAAGAGCGAGCAAGGTTACCTGACCTGAAATAAAACAGGGGAGGAAGAGGCTTCAGTACCATCCTTCCTTTTTCAGTGTTTCTCAGCCTATGGACTATGGAAGGGTTTAAAGAGGCCATGAAGGGTTAGAGGCAGCCTCTGTTTTACATCTGACCTTTTTATCCCTTACTCAGAGCCTCTGGTGCCTTCAGAGGAAGACGGATGAACACAGAGGAGATGCCTTTTGAAAGAGGCTTGAAAACATTGTCCAGCGCAGCTCTGGTGGCAGGGCAGTGAATGTTGCCTTTGACTGGGGGTTTAAGGTGGCAAACTCAGATTAACAAAGGGCAAGGAGAAAGGAGCGCGTGATGCAACGATCCCGGCTGTGGCTTTCCAGCCGCGTTAATCCCCCAGCAGCCTGAGCTGCCCCTGAAAGGGCTGGGCCTGCCCACCCGGCCCTGGTGGAAAGGTCTTTGCCCACTTGAAGATCTGCATTTGATCAGCGAACGAGCAGGGTACAACTTCACCTGACCACCCTAAAAACACCCCTCAGTGCTGCTGAGCACACGGAATCATCATACTCCTTGGAGTGGGGCAACAGGAAGGGCATTCCTACCCCTGGTGACCACGGGACCACCACAGAAGCCGAGCCAGGGACATGTGGGGCAAGGCCAGGAGCAGCAGGGAAGGCATCTCACCTTCCCCTGGGTTGCTGCTAAAATCCCATCCCATCCCAGTCCACATGGAGCACTTTGCTGTCAGGGTAACACTGATCCCAGCAGTCTGCTGGGCTGGCTTGGAAAATTTTGCTACTAATACCAAGGTAGCTGACAAGGTACGTGATTCCTGTACCTTCTGCTTGAGCTGTGCAAGTGGTTTTTTCTGTTAATTTGCCCAAATAAAGCATCAGTGCCTTAATTTCCGTTGTTCCAGGAATTAGATCATCTCAAAGAATGAAAGGATGCTGTGTTCGAGAGGGGCAGTGTTTTTATGAAGACACGTAATTAAAGGAAGCCATTAAAGATACTTGTAAAAATGATTCAGATTTTTATATATGATGACTAACTAACTTATTATTGCTCTTCTTGGTCAGAGATTAATGGGAATTTTTTAAAGCATAAAGAATTATTTAACAAGCTGCAGGATATGTATGGGCTTGGAATACACTCTAATAGTGTGAATAAGAAGAAATGTTGCTGTTTATGTCCTTAACTAATGAACCAAAGCTAAATCCAGAGACAGCCAGATGTCAAAAAACCCCAAACCCAAAACAAAAAAAAAACCCCAACCAATACCTAACAAGCAAGTGGATATTTTTTACATGAATCTAAACAAAACTTTAGCCAAAAATCCCTCCCTTTAAGAAAATCAGGTTCCCATGTGCTCTAACTCGAGGTGGTAGAGGAGCACACCAGCGTGGTCTCAGAAATGACTGAGAAGCACCAAAGACTATAAAGAAAGAGTTTAAAATCAGGGGATGCTGAATATTCAACAACTCTTTGTGAAGGGAAGGAGACAGCAAGGCAGAGAGAACAAACCTCTACTTCTTGCAAGAGATTCCCATAAAGAAATTGTCTTTACAGAGCGATGACAACAATGTGCGTGGGCAAAGATTTCTGTGCAAGGAAAACTGACTTCTAAGATCACAAGTAGCAGAGTCACTTGATGGTTCCCTCGATGAGGGCACACATGGACAGCTTTCGTTTTCCCAACTCTTCCAGGTTTTAAGTGACCTCAGTGTGCAGTGAATATCACATCCCCTCTGTGCTGAAAAGCCCGTGCCAAGAGGGAATGGAGCATCTCTAGGCTGACACTGGCACTAAGGGAAGGGAGCAGGTAACACTTCAAGAGAGAAGGAAGTGGAAGGCAAACCAGTTTCTCAGGCAGCTGAAAAGAGCGTGTGGTTCTTTTCACAACTGATTTGAGAAGCATTTTCTGCAGTAACTGCTCAGAGCAACAAACTGCAGTGATTCCCCTGCCCAGGTGAAGCAGCAACAGTTCCCTCTCTCTGCCTGAAACAAATAAACACAAACCAGGTCTTTTCCAAAGCAGATCCCAACCAAGCCGGGTAGCAGCAGTGAGCCTTCTGCAGCCTGACACCCAATTATTTTAATACCCACTACATCTTCCCCCTCTCAGGGCTCACTGGGTTTTTTTCCTTCAGCTTTCTGAAGGCACACAAAGAATTGAATAACCTTTTCTCTGCATACCTGGCTACAGCCACATCACTGAGGGGGGTCCTTTCGACATTTTAAAGGCCCTGAAGTGTGTGACAACATGGCACTGCAGTCAAGAATCTTGCCAGGGAACAGAATAAGAAGATTTATTTTATTTTTAATATTTGAAAGATTTCAAAAAGCATTCAACTGGATTTCTCACTAAGAGGATGAGTGAAGAGAATCCTTTGTAACTAAGCTGGGAGGCCCAAGTCTTTTATCCATTGTTACACAGTTTTTCCCCAGGGCAGAGTTAGGAAGGCCTGCAAGCCCCAGCAGCTTAACAAGGCAAGTACACTGGGTGGGCTTTTCTGCCATTGCCTAAGCTTCTCCCGAGGAAGGAGCCGCCGCAGCCATGCGGGTCCCGCGCTCATCCCAGGCCCCGACAGGCGTTATTTGGGAAGATCCTGGTGGCAGCAGTGCTCTCCCAGCAGTGACTCTGCCTGGCCTGCCTGCAAAGCACACACACACCCTTCAGTGCCCAGACACCTCAGCCTCCTCAATAAACCAGGAGCAAAACCATTCCACACAAGATTAGTGATGAATTGGCACTTGGATTCATCGCTGTGCATTGGACTTTGCCAAGCCACCTCTTCCTGTTGGCTTTTTTAAACCCTCACGCACAACTGGTTGGTCAGAGATACCTTATCTCTTCCAGGATAGGCCGGGTAAGAGTAAGAAACCAGTGTAACTGTGCTGCTGACACCTTCTTTTCTTCCCTTTTGAACTTCTACCATCTGTATGCAAAAACCCTTCAGCCCTGACGCAAATGAACTGGTGGGTTTTGATCACACGGACCTGGATATTCCCCGAGCTTGGTTTACAGCAGTGATGGACCCCCCTGCCTTTCCCAAGGATGTCTGGGTCTGGATGAAAGTGAGAACCTCCCTGATTCCCAGCAATGTCAGAAGGAGATCAGGGCCTGAAGCAGGACATCCAGGACACATTCTTACCCCCAACCCCACAAACTCTTGTTCGAGGACTTGTCCAGCTTAGTTCACTACAAAGCCATAAATATGCAAGATCTGTCTCCTTCCAGTCCCTGCGTGAGGTACGGGAATGCGGAGCAGCAGAAGGCCAAGGATCACCCCGTCCATTTGTGCCTCAATCAAAGCATCAGAGTTCACCATTCAGAGGTGCTCTCAAAGGTGAAATAAAAGAGCTTTTAAGTAATTAAGCCCCTCTTTTCCTGACTTGCTAGGAAATTTGTGAGACACTAACATGGCAGAAATTTTGAGGGCAAATGTCTTACGTACGAAACCAGAAGCAGAAGAACACGGAGTTTGTAAATAACAATGACAATATTTGCTTCCTTGATCCCACTGAAATTACTGGTCTGTGGTTTAGGTACGTGTCAGTGCCATAAAGCAGGGTATTCCTGGGGACTGGGAAGTGGCTGCTCCGTGTGTCAGTGATGGAGTTATGGAGTGGCAGTGGCCATTTCATGGTCAAACTTACAGAAGGGTTTTTACTATATGCTCAACTCTCCCAATTTATACTCCAACAAAAAGCTGAAGAAATTCCTACATCAGACCAGAAACCACAGTTGAAATTTTTCTACAAAATTTGAAAGGGATCCAGCCAGAGATTTTCCTAAGATGGCGCCCCTGAAAAAGCACAGCTCACAGGCACAGACCATGTCCTCCCCGGTTTTCTCACACAGCGTGAATCTGGATATGAGCAAAGCTGTTTGACAAAATCATTGCCCTTCTCAAGCCTCTTCTCCACTAAAGCCAAGCTCTCCTTCTCCAGCCCCATCATTCCCATGGACATGCTGGAACAGCCCAAGAAAAAACCATCTTACTTATGTGCTATATTTTAATGTTTATGGTATGGCTTTTTGTATAATAGGAATAATCGCTACTGCTTTGTAGTACACTTACAACAAATAGCTTTTGAGATTGCTCAAACACTTTAGCTCTACTTCAGCTCTTAATCAAACTCAGCAGCTGTTTATTGCAATTACACCATAAAGCAACAGACATTATCCCTTAACTAACTGTCTTATTAATATAGGTAGTTACACAGCTATTTCATAGTTAGTCTTAAATAACTGCTTTTAATTATTTTATTAACATAAATAACCATCTCAATAAATTTAAATTAAATGCATATGTGAGAAAACACAATTTAAAGCATTGCACAGAATTGCATCTGTTTACTAATGTTTAAATTGATGTCATTGTGCAATTCAATTAAAGCGCAACTTTCATTTATTTCAATTTTTGATGGCCATGAAACACCTAAGACACCAGAACTTCCTAAACATTGAAATGGGCACTCTCTGCTCTTCCTGTGTTACTGTATTTTCTTGGCAGTATTAGTTTGCTGCCAGGTGAATGAGATTTCTCTCTACCCACAAAATTTACAATTTAATATCCCCATTTAATTTTGTTTTCTTCCCACTCCCACAGCAACAGATGACTGGATTGCATTTTGCCTTTTGATTCAGTTGTGCAACTCTGCTTTCAACGGAGAACAGGATTTTACTTTCCTGTGCAGCGCTGGATCCTCCATGCCTTATGCCATTTGTTCTGCTGGGATCAAGCTCTTTGCCTTCAGCTAAAGGGAAGGCAGACATTGCCTGACCTGGCCTGAAATCCCCTTTTTCTTCCTCAAGGGCGCTGGTTTATTGTTCCAGGGGCTCATCCTACCCAAAAATCCCACACTGCAGAGGAGGCAGCACTTGCACAGCAGCTTTTATCCCCCAGTGCCACTATGGAAGGTGTCTCTGGAAAGGGGCCCCAGCCCAGATTAGTGCATTCCACCCCTTGTTTCCCAGAAGGGTCTGCCCAGCACACTGGCCTATTCAGATTCTCTTTGGGGATGAAACAAAAATCTCCTCTCCTTACTCTGGTTTAGATGCCTCCCCCAAAGGATAAAGAGGAAAACGCTTGCTGGAGAGCAAGGGGAAAAGGAGAGGGACTCCCTTCAGCCCTCAGAGAGAACAGATGATGTTAGGAAGCACTGGGAGAAACTAAAAGTGGCAAATGTAAGGCAAGAAGGGCGGGGGGGGGAAATGAGGCTGGAAAACATAAAGATGCAAAAGGAGGTAAGGAGGTCTCACATACTTTCCTGCTAGGTCAAAACTTTTTAATTTTGTAGTTGGTGCAGGGACCTGCCAGTGAGAACTGCTACCTCTTAAATCACAAAAAACCCCTCAAAAGTAACTGGGATATCTTGAGAAAAAGCATTAAACTCAGGAAAATGTAAAGCAAAATTTCTCTGAGGGTCTCGATTGGGATCTCAGCAGCTTTATAAGCTTCTAAATTGTGGAAATAAAGGCATATTTGGCTCTTGGATGTCAGTCAATGCCAAAGATTTCACAGGAGAGGAATGAAGGGAAGAATTTGGTGCAATAATGGTGACTACGGCTAACTAGCCAAGTCCATCCCATCCTCTGACTGCTCATGAGAGAACACAATCTCCCTAGAGGGAATCATTAAAGAATTCCAGTCCAGGTTCCAATGCATTTCCATGCAGGTACACTCTGTGTCAGGAGGAAGATGCCTCAGTGACACCAAGCCTATGGAAGAGCAGAATGTGGCTGCGACAACAGAGCTGAAAACACTAATTTATTGATTTTAACACTTCTATCCAAATGCACCAGGTAACATGAAGGAATAATTACAGGCTCCACCAGAGAGGGGTTGGGATCTGGCAGACACACCAAGCTCCTCAGGAGACGAGCTCTTAAAACTTTACAGACTCCGCTGGGCAAAGACAGGTGACTCAGTACAAAGGGCTGTTACAGAAAAATGTAGAAACCCCGAATGAAGGCAGACGTGTTTAAACTTCAGGTAACTGAGAGTGATCAAGGGTTGGATAATTGAAGTTCCAATGTATATTTGCCTACACTGTCGCTCACCTTTGAGCCCTACCTAGGCATCTTGACATTTATGTAGTCTGAAATCCTGAAAGCTCTGAGTTTAGACAACTAAATTGTTGCTTGTCAATTTAGTCTTGACTGAAAGACAGGTGTTTTGTTTCAGAGTAACACTCCTTTCAGACTCCTCTATTCCCAAGCTCACATTACTGAGCTAAGGAACTATCAAAAATGAAATAACTTACAAGCAGGCGAAGACATTTACATACCTCGAACAAAGGAATTCTTTGGGCAAAATAGGGATTTTTAATTATTGCTTGTTTTTTGTCATGTGGGATTCTCATCTCTGGCTCTCTGGTGGGAGCTGGAGGAGCTTGGAGGCTTTGAAGGTTCCTATGTTTTTGGTACTGCTATGCAGTTTTACAAGCTGAATGCAAAATGCTGTCTGAACAAAAATCCAGCTGAGAATCTGAACCAGAATTCTCCAAAAATGCAGTTCTAGAAGCAGGCATACATCACACACACAGCAGTCCAAGGGGTACCTGTTCCGCTCATCCTAACTTTAACTCAAAGTGGGTCGTTATTACCAGGCCTTCATTATCATCTCTAATACTGCAGGCTTCTTGGCATTGTGGCAGGGCTTGGACCTCAGTCCCTTTATTTATGCCATTACGTGTGCTGAAGGCAACAGAACACAGGCTCAATCACAGTGACCTGCCAATAACCTCAGCTGTGACCTGGAGGGATCCCCAGTTTTGGCATAGGTTAAGGGTCTCATCTCATTTAGAACCTTAAGCTGGATTTGAACTGTAGCCCCAGAAGTAAAAAGCCAGCGTTTTTATCTGGGAAGCCACATGGCTCTGGCTTCCTGATTGGTACTTGTGACATCCCAGTATTGGCAAACCAGGGGCATATTAACCGTGGGCTCTATTTTCTGCCCTTAATTATGGCCAGCTAGTCTGAGTTTTCTTTCCTTTCCTTTTTTTTTTAAAGGAATTGAGTGACAAAGTGACTATGCATATCATTCCACATTTGAACTGTAAGACTTCAGTATTTCTACCTCTAGTGTGTAATTGGATCAGCTGCCAGTTACAGAAAGGAGCTGGGTGAGTATTAAGTGTGTGGAAAATGAAGAAGAGTCCAAGTGTGAAGGGGAGGAATAATTTGACAAAGCCTGCAGTGAGCTGTACGTGGTTTTCTCATTCCAAAATGGAGTAGGTTTTGAAGCGCATGAGGAAAAACTGGCTTTGATTTATTAGCTTTAGTTCACAGAATGCCAGCCACAATCTTGGAGCAACTCAAGACATACGGAAAACCATAGTCCCTGCCCCAAGGAACTCACAATACCCACATTATCATAACGAGGATGGACCAGTGCCAGCCTGAAAAACACTCTGCTTTTATCTGGGTCTTCAACAACCTTGTCAGGCAGGGCACAAAGCTACTGCCAGGGCTGGGGCTTGGTGTGACCATGGTGTGGTGGCCCTCAAACCATCACACCCCATGCTCTTTTGTAGGTCCCCACTGTAACACTGTCTCACTTGGAGTCTCCCAAAGAAATGAAGATGATGTAAATATGAAACAGTTTAGAACCTACCACAAAAATCCACGATAAATCTTAGCCCCTTAAAAAGGTGATAAATAGGTGAGGACTCTGTGTGGTCAGAAAGTGACAGTGCTTCTGTCAGGACAAGAAAGTTGAGTTCCAACGCTAAGCACAGGTAAGGCAGGATCACACAGACAGAAACAGTTCTTTACCCAGCAAGTGTTCAACCATGTATATCCTTAGGAAGTGCAAGCAAATCCCCTCAGATAGGAACTTGGAGTCTGCAGGTTTCTGGTCAAACTCTGCTGGTGGGACAGGAGACCTGGATATCGAGTGGGCAGCCAGAACATCCTTCACTTTGCATTCAAAGATGCAACTCAGGACAAAGATGTAATCATGAGGTGGCCAATTTAGAGGATTAGGAGAGAAGCCTGCAGCCTGAAATCAAGGAAAAGGTCACAACATCCAGAGCAGCCCATGAAAGAAGCAGAATAAATGGCAATTACCTAGAAATTCCCAGACAGTTTTCCCTCAGCTTTAGAAATGCTCCATAAAATCCAGCATGCTGATCTGTAGGGAGTAAGCAAGAAAAATTCATTAGTGGTGCAAACAAAAATTACAAACATGCCAGGTGACTGCCCAGAAGGTGGAGAGAGCAAAAACCAACTGAGATTTGCTACCTCCCAACTCCAGGAAGCTACACCTGGTGGTTTGCTGCCCATGGGGCCAAACTGATATCCTGGGATTTGGAAATTCCTCTGCTACACCTTTAGTAGCAGCAACTAATTGAGAGGAGCAGTGTCCTAAAGGGCTCTGGGGTTATGGCCACAGAGTCACATCCTTTCTGGTATAAAAGCCCTGCAGACAAGTCTACCAGGCAAAAACACAACAAAAAAAAAATCTCAAAATCATTTCTCTCTGACTCTCCAAGGGGGTTAGGGCATTAAGACAGAATGTCCTACCTCAAAGGAAGTCAAGATTGGATCAGAACATCTCAGAGAGATAGAGAAGGAGAGATGGCAAGAGGCAGCAGTGTAAAGGTTTTATCAGCATGAGCTGGCGATGACCACATTACTCATAGGTCACTGTGCTTTCCAGCTGACTAGCAACAGATGAAATAAGGAAAACAACGGCCTCTGGATTTCCAGGTAGCAGCTGCAGCCAAGGCTGCCTTTTCAGCTGCCCTTTTAGTGTGGAATATGCAGGCACTGCTCAGAAACCGCCTGACTTCCCATGCAAAAGGGAACTGTGAGGGCTCACTGTCAAGGAGAACACCAAGGTAATATCTGGGTTGTCAGAGGGAGGAAAACGTCAAATGCAAGGCACCTGGTTTCCCCTACAGCTTGCATACTTCCAGTATTTCCTACTACTGAACTGGAAGTACATCAGAGATCCTTGTGGATCTCCAGGAGGAAGCCCCAGGAATGGGTGCCTTTATTATCCTGATGTCAATCCACAACTGTTACACCAGAACACAGGCGCAGTTCTTCATGTCCCACAGCAGCAGCCGTAACACAGATTTTGTTACCCAACAAAGATGTTAAATACCCTTTATTTATACCAAAGTGACGCCATTCTGCCAGGCTGTGCACAGAGACTTTGTCACAGACCGCTCACGCTCCTGGAAGGTGCCATCTGATCAGATACACACCCCGAGATCCCGACAGCTGAGGGGAAAATTACACTGCCATTCCTGACACTTCCCAAATAAGCAAGAGCTTATAACGATAAGGATTTGTGGGATCCCTCTCCTGCCGGGATGGATGCACATGGGGTAATGCCCTCCTGCTCTGCGCTGAATTCTGTCACCCTGCACTGCGTTGTTTCCTGTGCTCAGAGATCTCCTACTTGTGTTTGAACTCTCTGAATACTCTCTTCAGCTCCACACAAGGAGCCAGAGGCCTTGGTAACCTTCTACCCCAGCAGTTCTTTTCCTGCAGTCAGGAAATTAGCTCTTTTGTTTTGTTTTCCTTTTTTTTTTTCCATTGCAAAGAAATAGGGGAATTCCCCCTTCCTGTGCCTGGTTTCATGCAGGGCTCTGATGGCAGTGGTTGGTGACAGCAGCAGGAAAACCCAAGCCATGCCACTCACAAACAACAGTGTCACACTTTGTGTAGGGTTTTATGTCAATATTTTGATAATTTCAGCTATTTCACATTCTTACTGGCATTGAGATATCTAGAAAACAATGTATGCTTCAAATAATTCTGACAGCATCACCATAGGCCTGTGTGAACACTTCTTCCCACAAAAAAGTCAAATCAGATAAAGCTCTGAGACATGATTTTCAGCTGATATAAACCCACGAAGATAATGTGGTAGGACAGAGTGAAAACTGGTAGGACAGTTTTCACTCTGAAATATCCTGGGCCCTCTGTCTCCTCCATGTGAGCAGGGGGAACAGGTACCAGCAGGGAAAGGTTTCATGTCTCTGCCTCCCTGGTGTGAGTTCGCACCAGGAGCTGCCTTTTGCCCTGCCAGGTTTTCTTCTTCCTTCATTCAAGAAATTGTCTCTCTCTTTTTTTTTTTTTTTTTTTTTTTTAATGAAATCAAAAAAAAAATCCCCCTTTCTGCTGTCCAGCTTTGAAGAGAAGCCTGATTTGTGTTTTCAGCTAAAAATCCCTCAAAAGTCATGAGAGGATGCAGTGGGAACGGATTAGAGAGGACAGTAAGTGGCACCTCTACTACGTTTTACCAGGATACAGGAAGAAGATAAATATGAGACAGACAAACAAGAAAGTTTAGGAAAGAAGGGAGAAAACACACGGAAGATGTAGCAATAAAGGAACCCCATCAGTAGTAGCAACAACTCGAGGCGAAAAGAGGACTGATGTGTAAGCTGGGCTAGCATGAGTGAGGAAGGGTAAAACAAACCTTCGCAAAGCATGAAAAAAGAAAACCAAATTGCATTTAAAAAAAACTAGTGAGAGGGGAAAAAAAAAAAAAAGCCAGAGGACAAATAAAACAGAGAGGGAGGATTTCTAAGAGCACAAAAGCAGAGGTCAGTGGTCCATGGTAATTTTCTAAGAAATAGGGATGCAGAAGTGAAGGAAAATACCTAAATGTAAAAGACTCCTTATAAACAAAGGGCACATTGACTGCTAGCCCATGATTTTTTTGAAGGTTTGCTATCAGCATATCTCCAGTGATAAATGCCTCCACATGATGCCAGCTCTCTGCAGGCACAACTACAGCAAATCAGTTCTGCCAGGCAGCAGATCAAGTGACAAGGAATCACTTCCCCCCATTTCACGTGGCACAGCCCTGGTCCATGCACATCCTCTCCAGGATAAACCCTCGGGAGAGGGGCATGCCAGGGCAGCAGGGCAGGGGTGTCCAGCAGCACATAGAGGGAGAACACAAATGGGTAACTAAATTGGCAGCCCAGAGCTTCATTCAAACAATGATTACACAGGTCCATCTCTGACCAAGGCTCCTCATTGCACATCCTGCTCCAATTGCTCCTTTTTCTCACTTGGGAACTTCTAGAAAAAATACTTCTAGATTGTTCTTGCCACACCCACCAAAACTGAAAATTGCCAAGAGCATCCTCTGAACAGCAACGGCACCCACAAAAACACTGGAATGACAGGAACCTGTTCAGGAGCTGCTTGGTGACTGCTGGGCCTGGGCTGGTGCCCTGTCAGGACAGTAACCCCGTGTCATTCATTAGACCCCCTAAGCTCAAGTTAATGTCCCAAACCGCCTTCTGAGTGCTCTGGAGCACAGCTCCAAGCTCAGCTGTCCATGGAGAGAGGAGCACCTGAGCCACCCCACCAACCTGAAGAGCCATGATAGGGATGTGCAGGCCCAGTGCAGGGCAGGGATGGGGCTCCGTGGAAGAATGGTGGATGGAAGGGCCTTGTTTTAACAGTAAAGATGATGGGCGACCCTCAGAATTTATGCAGACACTTGATGGAGTTAAAAGCTGTGCCCACTGACATGTTTCCAAGCAACCCCCAGACATTATCCTGCATGTGGGCAAACACTGTTCTCCCTCCTATGCCATCAGTAGGGTTCTATGACTAACACCAGTAATTTCAAAGGCAATATTCTGCCTATTGATCAGAACCCCATTCTGGGAGGGAGGGATTCAGACTGACACTGAAAGTTGAATTTGCAGATTGTATGTGTACATTCACTTGCAACAAAAGAGCCACAGATAGTCCTCTCTTTATCAGTGAAATCCAGTTAGATTCTGTGGTATCGCCAAAAGACAACAGTCTGGCCCCAAATCCTCAATTTCCACAAACTCCCACATCGTGCTGCCACAAAGAGGAGGCTGAGCAGATCGTGCCCAGATCCTGCAGTCTTTACTCAGACCTCAACTATCATGGAAGTATTGCCTTAACTCACCACAGCCTCTTCACTACAAGTACTTCTGTCCATACCATCTTTGCCAAAATAAACACTGCTTTGGTTTGGGGGGTTTGGTTTGTTTGTTTTGTGGCTGGGGGGGGGGGAAAAAAAGATGCAACTT